>NW_015650091.1:880619-901689 GCF_001515625.1 Sinocyclocheilus rhinocerous | reverse complement strand
GTTTTTTGGAGGGGTTCCCCAAACCGCGGACTTGGCAACACTGTAGCGTGCCAACTTGATGCTTCCTCTGAAGACTGCTTAAATGTGTTCGACTTGAAGCAGCGCTGATTAGACAGATTTGTGTGTCATCAAAGTACTGCGAGAGCTATAAGAGAGCGCGGACGTCTCCTTATGCTTTCTCTCGCCGTACTTTGATGTCATACACCGATCGATCTTCAAGTCGAACACACCTCTTTACTCTCGCGTGTCACGTGACCGAGTGTAATCGCAGCCTCTGCGATTGAAAAATCGCGTTTTTTCATATCGCGATATTATCGCAAATGCAATTAATTGTTCAGCCCTACTTTTAAATCACAGGGGCATTGCGTGATCATGCTAGCATGTCCAGCTTTACTCACTGAGGAGAAACCACTAGTTCCAAAAACAAGAATGAATGCAATTAGGAATCAATAGCATTTTTAGAGAGGTCACTCACTGGCTTAAGACTTCGGTTTATAAATTAAATGGTACCTAATTAGGTACCATTTAATTTATAAACCGAAGGGTACCATTTAATTTATAAACCGAAGGGTACCATTTAATTTATAAACCGAAGGGTACCATTTAATTTATAAACCGAAGGGTACCATTTAATTTATAAACCGAAGGGTACCATTTAATTTATAAACCGAAGGGTACCATTTAATTTATAAACCGAAGGGTACCATTTAATTTATAAACCGAAGGGTACCATTTAATTTATAAACCGAAGTCTTAAGCCAGTGAGTGACCTCTCTAAAAATGCTATTGATTCCTAATTGCATTCATTCTTGTTTTTGGAACTAGTGGTTTCTCCTCAGTGAGTAAAGTTGGACATTATACATGTAGGTAATAAGGATCAGTCAAAATCTTATTCTTGGCCTAATCATATGTAGGCTTAGAATAATATTACTTCAGTTCATTTTCCTAGACTTAAAATGCATATAAATAAATGTTATTGTGTTGACTCGATGGGTAAAATGACAGCATTCAGCTTGTACAAAGCCTCTTTCTATTCCATGAATAGAATTCAAATGTCATCATAAAAATTATGTAATGCATTGATGTGTCAAGAAATACAGAGAACATTGCTCGCCATGACCTGGTATAATAATGCACAATGACATGGACACATGTGATTTGCATATGCATGAATCTTTCAGTGAAATGCTAACACTGTGTCCTAACCAGGAACAATGCAATACGATTTTTTTCCCATCCATGTTGAAAGCTAAAGTGACGTAATAAAATCACAGCCAATCAGATCACTAAAAATAAGGTATTGTTATTTGTGTGATTTCTCACAACACATAATTTCACAACACACAATTTCACGCTGTCCCTGGTGCTTTAGATGCCATCCTTTTTATGGTTTTCCTTTTTTTCACAAATCCTGTTGGATTTGTCATATAATATCTCATGTTTCACAATCAATCACTTCCAGTCCATTTTTTTTGTTTATTTAACATGAGCATGAGGCCCAATGCGATTTGGAATGGTCGTGCTTTTCATTTGTAGTGTTGCATATTGTTAAGACCAAGTGTAATGTCAAACTGGAACATGAAAAAAAAAAAGCTAATTTCTGCTAATTTTTAAACAATTTTTTTATTAATTATTAATTTTAAAATTGTTAAAGGGGTCATATGATGCTGCTAAAAAGAACATTATTTTGTGTATTTGGTGTAATGAAATGTGTTTATGCGGTTTAAGGTAAAAAAAACCCACATTATTTTCCACATACTGTACATTATTGTTTCTCCTCTATGCCCCGCCTTTCTGAAACGCGTCGATTTTTACAAAGCTCATCGATCTGAAAAAGCGAGGTGTGCTGTGATTGGCCAGCTATCCAGTGCGTTGTGATTGGCCAAATTCCTCAAGCGTGTGACGGAAATGTTACGCCCCTCACCATACTGTGATGATGCCCTGTCAGGCCAGAGCGACGAGACAAAAACATTAAAACCCATTACAAGATATCGTCCTCTTTTGGAAGGCCGAACAAAGTGTAGTTTCGCTTTCACAACGAAACACAGTGCCTTCACGACATGGCGGTGGTGGAGGCGGCAACAACAATACTACAGCGAGAATAAAAGTTATAGGCAAATCTTCCCACATCGTGACGTAGACATGTGGGGGCGTGTTAGAATGAGCCGTTTTAGGTAGGCGTGGTTGACTCTTAACTTTTATAAAGAATATCTCTTTGGATTTGAGATTTTAGTCTTTGCAACTTTACACTTTTAATAAATTGATGTGAAAATTTATAAGTTTCATGATTTTAATTAATTAGACATGCTTTTTAATTAATAAAATTTTATTTAACTATTAAAAAGGAGTCGAGAAAAAATAAAATAGAAAAAACGGAATTTGGAAAAAAATACAACGGAATTTTAATAGATGTTTAATTTCATAAAGTACAAGTTGATTTCAAAATGCACCTACTTTTTTGCATTTTGTGTTTTTCAGTTGAATAAAAGACTTAAGTTTCACTATATATTTCATCATTGAGGATTTCTTTAAAAAAGTCTAAAAATCTCGTCTCCTCTCGTTCTCGTGGACCCAGTCTCGTGTCTCGTGGGATTAGTGTCTCGTCACACCCCTACAAAACATTATAATGTGCCGTTTGAAAAAAATTTGATTTGTTAAAGATTACATTTAACAGTATTATTATTATTATAATTTTTAAAGATTACCTTTAAAGGGATCATTCACCCAAAAATGAAAATTCTGTCATCATTTACACTATTTTTACACCGGACGCGAGTGGCGCAAGCAACGCAACAAAAGACAATAGAACCCATTACAATCAGTGATGCTGTCAACACTGGATGCGGCGCAGTGCGATGCGACACGTCAAATCCCTGACAGTAAACTAATGCCTCGCTCGATTTATGACGTACTGACACAAAGTTTAAATGATTTGCAACAAGTGTAGACAAAACAAACAAACTGCTGGCTCTCAGGTGTCTTTGCCACTGTTTGAGTGTTGTACGGAGAAAGACTGTGTGTGTGTGACACACTCTTTCCTTATGTGTGTATGTGCACACATCCTCGTACCTCACCGCTCCAAACTTAATCCAGGAAAGGTGAACATTCCTGGATCATAACTTGGACTGAAAGAGGATTGTGTAGAAAGTGAGCATGTCTCCAAAAATCTTGTTGAGCTGAAAGTTTAATGACTGCATTTTTTATTGATTTATTTTTTTACAGAAATTATGTTTTGATTTATGTTTTTGATTATTGAGCTGCAGCTTTAGGCTCACTTAAGTGACCGCATTTTTTTTTTCATTTAGAAGGATTTTTTTTTTTTTACAGAAAATAATAGATGTTCTGATTATTGTTGAGCTGCAGGTTTAGGCTCACTTAAGTGACTGCACTTAATTTGATTTAATTAAGAAGAATTCAATTATTTATTTTAATTATTTAGCCTGACATGTTTACTGTTCCAAAATGTTCTATGTTTCTTAAAAATAAAATTTATTGTGTTCAGTGGAAAATAAAGTTGTTGTTTTTTTTACCCAGACATTTAAAAATAACATATTTTAGAGCTGTAATCGCGAAACCGTGATATTTTTTTTTTATCTAAGGGTATCATACCGTCAGAATCTCATACCGGCCCATGCCTACTGGTAGCCATTGCCTTCCATAGTATGGGTAAAAAATATACTATGGAAGTCGATGGCTACCAGCAACTGTTTGTTTACCAACATTCTTCAAAATATCTTCTTTTGTGTTCAACAGAAGAAAGAAACTCATAGAGGTTGATGGTGAGTAAATGATGTCAGAATTTTAATTTTTGGGTGAACAATCCCTTTAATTGAGCATTAGATATTAAAGATAATATAAAAAATATATATATATAATATATATATATCAGTCAATAACCAATATATCCCTATTACATTCATAATCTGTTTTTATTTATTCACGATATTCTTATTCTTTAATTGATAATAGCATCTTCTCTTGGAGTTCCCTGCATCCGCCCATCTTTACAAAAACCAATCCATTGTCATTTACTCTCTTCTCGATCCATTCCAACATTCTTCCTGCATTCTTTGATTTATCCACCCCATCCTCCTCTCCTTGTTACCTCTCTCTGATGATTCATCATTACTGGCTGGCTTGTTTGTATCCATTTATTACTGTGCTTCACATTCTAAGCTTGTATCCGTGGCAACAGTGAACCTCCATTTTGGAAGCAGCAGTTTGTCTGCGAGACTCAAACGGCTCTCTCTCTGTCATCAAGGTCAGAGCTGATTGCAGGAATGTTGATCGTGATGTTAGCATCAAAGCGGCCGCTCTTTCATAACCTCTGATAGCACCGGGCTGTTTCCTAGGCTTAAATGGCTGCTGTTAAAAGAACCCTTTAATGGTTTTAGTTATGTTTTTACTGTTAATGCTTGCTTAGAAGGCCTTAATCAAAAGTCTTTTGTTATCCCATTACGGATCTGAGACGAGAGAGAGTCTTCAAGCCCTATTAGTAATGAAAAGGTTTTCTCTATCTCCTCAGCTAAGGAGGAAGGAGGTTATCAAGAGAGACAAACCCAGACAGAGATCAAGAGAGACAAACCCAGACAGAGATCATTTGTGGCACAATAGGGACAAGACCAAGAACGATACCAAGTGCCTATAATGATGTGCACTCCTGACAGAATGACATATAAAGACATCAACATAATGAATCTGATTGCACAGATTCGCATGTGTCTCTTTCAAATGTGTCACAATAGATGATATAATGATGATGCTCTTAAATCAGCAAGGACCCTCAGGGAAAGAGCCCATGTTTTGTACCCTGTGGGAGAGAAACGCCACTATAGTCGCCCATCGTGATTTGATGAGCCAAGGACAGCACATGTGGTCTAGGTATTGACATGATTGTTTCAGCATGTTGTCAGATTTGTTTTCCCTCTTTCACTTTTTCTGCAATGAGATGTAGTCCAGCCAACCCAACTCAGTGTCACTCTTTGTGAAATCACACTCTATTTATTACCTCAGACTAAGTACTTCTTGCACTGGTGACATTCAGTAAATATTAACAACATAAACCAGCCTGGTCTTACGTGGTTTAAGCAGGTTTAGCATGTCTCCCTGACTGACTAGCTGACAAGTCTAAGGCTGCGTTTACACTGCAAGTCTTAATGCACAGATCCGATCTTTTGACCATATCCGATTTTTTGGCACGTCTGTTTACATTGACTTTAGACACGACTGGTATCCAATATCTGTGTTTACATTAATTCCCACCCCAGCACGCCGGCATTAAAAATCTTTATGAGCAAACGTGTCGCCCTCGCATTGGGAGTTCTGTGGAGAATCGGATATGTGTGTTTAGACGTAGGTCGGATGTCCAGATATCAGATGTGTATCTGATTAAAATCCACATTTGGAAGTGGCTCAGATCGGATGCAAAAAAATCGGATCTCGTGCGGGTTTTTGTTATTACCCGTGTGCAACAAATTCCGATCTGTGTCAGATGTGAGCGAAAGATCGGATTTTTTGTGCCAGTGTAAACGGAGCCTAAAACAATCAAATCAGACAATGGCAGTCTTGAACAATGGCAGCCAGATTTGTAATTTCAAATAATTTGTCTAGTGTAAATTTATAATAAAAGTAACATTTTGATTTGGAACTTTATCTCATTATATTCTCCCATCACATCTGAGCTTTTATTCATTGGAATATTTTGTAATTAACCTTGATGAGTATGTAGTATATGTTAAGTATAAATTATACACTACCATTTAGTAATTATACATAATTTCACACAATAGCTGCCTCCTTTGCAGTTTTAAGCTTCTGAGAGACTGTTCCTTGAACTATTGCCAACTATTACTACCTTGTAGTGTGGCATGTTGAAAGATATACTTACTTGATAGAGGCCTGGACAAAATATGTTCATTTCCATTAGTGCATAGATATTCAGCTAAATCAGCTCCATGCGTGTTCATTCTCAGTTCCTTAGAGGCTGAAACCACTCACAGAGATTAGTCGACAAAATCTTTTACTTCTCAACTCGTGCTTTAGATTGTCCTGTGGGTGTTTTCATTATTATTGTACACTTTCATTCACTTCCATGATGCTAGTTCATGCATGTGGACTAGTGGAAAGTTGTTAGAATTGACAAAATTAATGATTTTCAGTTGGTGCAGATTTCAGGAACAGAGATTTATATTTAACTCATGGATTTATTATATATTTGCAACATACTGCAATGCACAAATACAGATAAGTGCTTCCAGTGAGCTGATATCAGCTTTTATGTTTGTCAGCTTGCAAGCAAAGCATGTCTACACATCCTGTGCTCACTGGGTTTGCTAAACATCAGAATCAGAAAGCTTTATTGGCCACAAGCTCAAATAGAAAAAAATTGACATTTTTGTGACAGAATATTCCAGTACTGGCAAAATCAAACCGAAATCGGGATGCACAATATTGGTAGTTATATTATTGGTCCATAAATGTGACTTTTGAATGTCATCTGTATTGTTCCTATAAGTAAAATAGACCAGTGTATTTAAAAGGGTCATATGATGTGATTTCAAGTTTTCGTTTCTCTTTGGAGTGTTACAAGCTGTTCGTGCATAGATAAGATCCCTAAAGTTGCAAAGACTAAAGGCTCAATCCCAAAGAGATATTCTTTATAAAAGTTAAGACTCGTCCACGCCCTCCTAAAACGCCTCGTTTAAACATGCCCCCACATGTCTACGTCACTGTGTGGGAAGATTTGCATAACACCGCCCAAATGTTCACGCAAAGAAAGAATGTGTAACTTTGATTCTCGCTGTAGTATTGTTGTTGCTGTGGAAAATAATGTGTTTTTTTAACCTTAAAGCGCATAAACACATTTCATTACACCAAATACACAAAATAATGTTCTTTTTTAGAAACGTCATATCACCCCTTTAAATTGATAAATTAGAGCCAAATGATAATGGACCCAACATTATTTCTGTTTGGGCTACATATTGTCAATATACCTTTCAAACCTTACAGTTTTCCATAACAATGCATATTCAAGCAATAACTTTTAATTACTATAAATATAAACAGCTTTAAACGCAATGAAGTACACTCACATAAAGCAATATATACTAAATAGCAAATTTCAAAGAAGTCTTAAAATGTCTTAAATTAATTCATTTAACAGCTGCTGAGCGAGTGATGGTAAATTTGACATCTTTCTCTCTTCAGACCACCATAATCCATTTTTCTTTTACCTGGATTTTGTTTTTCTTTCACCACTGGAGCAAATAGTTCTACAAAAATTCTAACGGCTAAGGTTTCATAAATAGGGGTTTACCCTGCTATAGTTTATTTAAAGCCAGAAATGTAAAAACGGTCAATTTGGTTCATTTGTATATATCTGTTGAGCAGGGTGATTTTATGTCTTCGCATAGAAGCCGATAGAAGTGCTGAGCCAGTCTGAAAATATTTTCGGAAGGTCTTGAAAATGGTATTAAAAAGATACCTGCAGATACCCTGTACTGTATGCATTAATATTTGTTCATTTTGTCTTTTCTCTTTTACTAGGACAAAAGGTTTGGACTGTGAGGAAAATGATTAAGTGCCAGAAATAGGCCTAACAGCAGTCAAGACCTTATTGAAGAACTAAATCAAGAACTTGTGACTCAGAAGGAGCATGTGTGGTGATCCCCTGTTCCTTGCTCAGCCCGTAGCAAACCCAACGCGTCTGAGATGAGTGGTCCTCTTTGGTGCCCGGCCGCTGTCCCTGCCTGCTCTTGGCAGCGCTTGGTGGCGTGAGCAGATTGCTCCATCCTGGCATCCACGGGAGCGTGGAATGGCCTCTTTGGACCTGCCGTACCGTTGTCCTCGCTGTGGGGAAAACAAGCGCTTTAGAAGTCTGTCCTCTCTGCGCGCCCATCTGGAGTACAACCACACCTATGAGACCCTGTATGTGCTGTCCAAGTCCAACAGCGTATGCGATGCCGCTGCGCTGCTCCCCCTAGTGGCCGACGGAGCCCTCTCTGCCGAATCCCATTTTCCGTACCGTGAACTGCCCTGCTCTGGAGAAGAGCTCGAGCTTGCGCCTTCGTCTACTGCTTGCTACCTGCCCAATGTGGAGTTTCCTCTGGGCGAGATCCTGGTGAAGACAGCCATGAGCTCCGGCGACGCCTTGTCCTCCACAGGGAACAATGCGGTGGCGGTGGCCGCTAATGTGGCTGCTAGTGCGGTGGAGGCAGCTTACGAAGAGGGTCTGGCTCGGTTGAAAGCTCGAGCGTTTGAGAGGCTCGAGCTAGACGAGAGACTCGAGAAGTTGTCGGAGGAGGTGGAGCAGAAGATCGCGGCGCGTGTTGGCCGTCTGCAGACGGAGCTGGAGAGGAAAAGCTTGGAGCTGGAAAAGGCAAAGCTGGAGAGCGAGAGGCTCAGTCAGGAGAAGCAAGACCTGGAGGACAAGGCCACAGAGCTTTCGCGGCAAGTGGACGTGTCTGTGGAAATGCTGGCCAGCCTTAAGCAGGATCTGGTTAACAAGGAGCAGGAGCTCTCACACAAACAACAGTAAGTTACAGGCGACCCACCTTGTTGCATGACCAATCCCTTAGAATGAGAAAAAAGTGGCTTTTGATTGAAGAAATAATGAGAAATGTTCTTGACTGTTTGTACCTTGCTGTTTTTGCTTAAATGCTTGATTCACTCTAGGGCTCTCCAACACAAGTTGCTTTGTGGAGCAAGCAGGGCTTGCACAAAAGAAGAAAGGCTAAATTCGTTTTCGACAGCTCCACGGGTTAGCCTCATTTAGACAAGACAATTGAGCAAGACAGTTAACAAACCAGCGACTGTAGCATCTCTGTAGTATGTCTCCAGTAAGATTTAATCTGCTCTGTTGCAGGCTTTTCATGTTCATGGTTGTTTCAGTTTAGTGTGCTTTATTGGCGTGACAAACGTTTGTACATTTGTATAGCTTAGCTGGATGCTGGTCATCATTTACTCACCCTCATGGCGTTTCAAAACATACATTCTTTTGCGGAACACAAAGGAAATTATTTTGAGAGTTGAGTTATTGGTCACCAAAACTGTCTTTCAACATTCTTCAAAATATCTTCTTTTGTGTTCTGCAGAAAAAAGTTATAAAGTTTTGTCATGAGAGTGAGCAAACGATGGCAGAATTTTACATTTTTGATGGACTATCCCTTAATGCTGTTTCCTGAAGGCTTGTGCTCCCGTGATCTGCAGATGTTTTTACTGCCTTTGCCTAAGAGTTGATGAACTACCCTACACCCTACGGGCCATTGCCTTTAATTGCCAGTGTCTTTCACCAGTCCACTCTACAGTTATAATGGCAATGACACTTACTTCCTTGCTGTATTCCTCTGTAGCAGCTCCTGCTGAAAGTCACAAATATGTGTTCATGTTATCATGGTAAGATTCGCTGCCACCCTGAGAGAAAGTGATAAATTGAGTCCATTAGATAACTTGTATTTCAGTGGGTTTCATTTGATGTTATGAGCTCATAACTTTGATTTGTAAGCAGTGTGAAAGCATGAAATATTATATTTTAAAGGTTGCATATCACCAAGCCTTTTCAATCCCAATTTATGGTTACAAAGGCTTTTCAGTTTCGCAACATCTGATTTCCTTTCTGACCAAAAGCCAGGAAATTGCAAATGACAGATTTCAGATAGTATTAAAGTATAAAATTCTAACAATATTGAGTATAAAAGCTTTCAAATGGTATTTTGGTTGTCAAGAATGAATTAGGGAAAAAAGGTAGAAAAATACTGTAAAATTATTCTTTGTTAAAGTCATTCAAATAAAATATCACCTCTCCCAAAATAATTTTCATTTGATATACTGCATATAGAAGTCCAAATAAGAGGGGCAATTGAGCTTTTGGAGTGGTCTGAGTATAGAGACTCCATATGCTGTGGGATATTCTCAGCAGGACTCCATCTTAAATATACACTCGCTGTGATTGATCTGTAGCTGCCTGTGGATTAGAGTTTTTTTGAGAAACCGGTCACGCACTGCTGGCAGGTAGAAAGAAAGAGGCCTCATTTCTCTTTTACCTCTCTCACCTCTCTGTTTTTTGACCCTCAATACCTTTCTCCATTCTCTCTTTTTATTCCCTCTCACAGTCACCTCAATCTTGTTAGCGTCTCATATCCCATCTGATCTCTGATTCTCCTCTGCAGACTCTGGCTCCTTCTCTCAATTGCTGATTTTTGCTTTATTTGCCTATCATGTGTGTCTCTTCTGGAGCTTTCAAGCTAAACACAAATCTTCAGACTATTCTAACTTGGTGTGCTACAGTATATAGAGTATACAGTATATGAACTGATCACATTTACTGACTTGTATCTTCAAGGCTTTTAAAAACATTCTTAAACTTTCTAGCCAGACCTGCTTTATTAGCAACAGCTGCCTTGTTGTGGCATAGCAATTTTTTCATACTTCAAATTAACTAATGATCATCCTTAAATTCATTACTTGCTCATTTGAGCCACAATGTCCTGTTTAGCTATTTTAAATGTGAATAGATAGATCCAGTGTCCATGGCTGCCATTGTTATGCAAACTTAGGTTTGTGGATCAGGATTAATTCATCTGTCTTGCAGTCAGAGTACCTCTGATGTGTGAATTACAGATTGATATACTATGTGTGTGTGTGTGTGTGTGTGTGTGTGTGTGTTTAGTATTCGGTTCATAAGAGGGCTCATATAATAACCTCTCTGCATTTGCATACAAATCTCTGCTAATGTTCTCTTTCTGCTGTCTCTGTCTTTCTCTGTGACCTATCCTGTTGTACCAATGTTGAAATTTACAGGACAGGCACAGTTTGAGGACATGAGCTTGTTGGCATAGAATAGTAGAGATGCATCGAAAATTTAGCAACTGATATTGGTTCTGAAACCAAAAACTCATGTTTTTAAAATTCTATGAAATTTCATTTTTCATATTGTTCAATCATTGTTCAGATGCGGTCAGATGTCATTAAAACAGCTTGTAAACATCATGTCATGTAATGTTACATTTACCTCAGGAAAGCCATTCAATGTCCATAAACTCGCTAGTTAGCTAGAAAAAAAAAGAATTTTGCTAAAATATATACACTATATTACATACACATATTTTTACTGAACTTGTTGATGTTATTTAATGTGTGTTTGAATAAATCAGTCATTAAACAAGTTTTTTTGTCAAATTTAAATGTTCATATACAACTATTTTTTTTAATTTGTTGATTATTAAATAAATAAATTAACTGATTATTAAACTTTCAGCTAAATTAAAACTTGGTTTCGGTAAATTAAAAATTATTTCTGGTGCATCACTAGTCTAGACATCTCTTTGTACATTTTGTAACAAGCAGATAAATAAGTCTGCTACTTGTATGATGGTCAGCTGTGTGACTCATAGCATGTACATCTCTGAGGTGTGTACTAAAGCAATTTAGTCAAGCTAATAATCTGTAATACTTCCAAGCATTCCAAGAGCCCCATTTTACCCTCCTCTAATTTTATCTTATTAACCACTCTTGTTTCTTCTGTTACTTGCATCTAATTATCATTCATATTTTCTGGAGACTATGTGTTGCTTACAGCCTTACACAATCAATTACTATTCTGAATACAGTGCGTCACTCATTAGCCCTCTGCTGCTATTTTTATGTGCACTTGAAATAATTGTCACTGCGTTAGTGCAGGGGAAAGTTAAATATCAGATGTTAGAATTCTATTTCCAGGCAACGTCTTTGTTTCTCATCTGTCCACGTCTGATGCCCTGCATCAGTATTTTTGGCTTATCGCATAGTGTTTACAGTCTTCTTATCATGAAATATAGACTTTTTAAAATTACACTTCATAAATTGTAGAGAATTTGCATCAGCTTAGAACATTCATGCAGTCAGTTAGTGGTCTTGTTTTAGCTCATTTGCATGCAATATACATTTAATACCTGATTGGTATTAAGTGAGGTTGTCTAGATCATGTAGGTATTTTGTATTAATATTTTTTTATATTTTATCAGTAGTGCTAAAAATGCAGATGTAGGTTTGCACATTACATCTGTACTCATTTTATTTCATACTGTATTGCATAACTAATATTCCAGAACATCTTGTATTAGTCATCTCACCTTATGTGAATGGAATATCATTCTTTAAATCTGAATTAAATGGCTTATTAAATTTAAGTAACTCCCGGTGCACTGTTCATACATTCTTTGTTGTAGCAATAAAAAGCATTATTGTCAGACGTATCTGACAGCCAACTAATAGTTGTTCCCATGGAAAGCAGTCTGGAAAAAGTCTCAGGTTATTCATGTAACCATGGTTCCCTGAGAATAGGGCTCGAGACGCTGCAGCCCCTAGCGGGCGCGATGGGGAATGCCTCCGGCATAACCGGTGTCTGAAACATGAGTCTAAACATGATAATGATTTTGACATTGGCAGGCGGCAGCCTATGACGTCACAACTGGTGCGGCCCAGAGTATAAAAGTACACCTGTGAAATACGTCATCCACATCTTGTCTGAAGGAGAAGTACGCATGAATGCCTGAAGCATGGCAAAGGGACGCAGCGTCTCGTTCTCTATTCTCAGGGAACTATGGTTACATGTGTAACCTGAGACGTTCCCCTTCTAAAGGGAACTTGCACTGCATACCCTAGAGGGCGCTATGGGGCGCTAACGGTATACCCACGCATGCTGAAGGAATGAGTGACTTATTGGCTGAGCTCATTTAAAGACTCAAAGGAGTCCTCACCCCTGCACCAGCAATGCGATCATAGACCGGAGCTTCTCAAGAAGGCCTCAACCGGAGAGAAGAAGCCTAACTACATTCGTATTCAGGCCAGCATCCAAGGAGGCGCACAGAGAGTCTAACACTCAGAGCTAACTGGCCCACAAAGCTCTGCAGAGTGGAGGCCTAAATATACCACCTCTTAAATGAGAGGTGACCTAGCAAGACTCCACAGCCAAGGAGGCTCCCGGAGAGCCTAACAACTTAGCATACTACCCTACCGCCTAGCCGAGCTCTAGGAGAGGAATCCTCAGTATGAATGACTCTCCAAATCGAGAGAAGAGCTAACAACGCCCCACGGTCAGTATATCTTGTAAGGAGGCCCACAAGGAGCCTACTACTCACCATTACTCTTTGAGTGGAGCTCTGGGGAGCAGAGGCCTCAACAAGATTATGGTGCTCTTACCATAAACATAGATTTTAGAGAAGGCACGAAATGCGTTTCAGCATGAAGACACTCTAAAACTAGAGGAGGCCTAACTATGCCCCACGCTCAGGACATCTTATAAGGAGGCTCACAGAGAGCCTACAACTCACAGATGCTGTCCTTGCGGAGCTCTGCACTGGTGTCTTGCAAGGTTGAGCAGCACCATCATAGAAATCAGTCCCCCAGACTTTGTTCCTGAAGTAAAAATCCTGTTCATTTTCTCTATATGAGAATTGATTTTAAACAATAACCTCTAAAGACACACCTGCAGTGAGCTACGAGGTTGTTAATCAATGGTATATTATTTTGTTGAAGCCATCATCCAGTATTACTTCAAGTTTTTTTTATTTTTTATTCTTGTTAAATAGTGGAATTCCTGGTGAAAACTACATTACCAATGATTCTGCATAGAAATCTCCAAATCAAAAAAATATATATTTTATGCATAATATAAATATTTTGCAATAAACTAAATGTATTTTGTTTAAATAAAATATTTCTATTTATAATCAGCATATTTAAATCTATAGTTTATATTATTGTTTTTAATTTGATTGTCCTTCACAATGTTTCAGGGGATTGTAGTTTTTTTTCTCCCTCCTCATTAAAGCAGTTAAGTACACTGTCTTGTGGTTTTGTGTCTGATTTTCAAATACGTTTTTGCTTTGTGGAACCACTTGAACTCAAAAATAGTGACGCTTGACATCATACTTAACCGGACAGACTTATTTGGCACTTGATTGGAAATTACAGAAAATCACATTATGCCAGATGCATAAATGTACAGAAATGCTTAGAAAGCTGGCTATAGCTTACATACCTTAGGGCTAACTTGGTATTCTATTTTTCTAGCATATCTTAATATAAATGTTAATGTCTACCAACAAAAACATCTCCTGTTCTATGATAACCACTGCTACAAATGCATAACTGGATTTATTTATTTTTTTTGATTAATACAACCAGCTCTCATGAAAACAGCATTTGTTTTTGATCAGGCATTACAAACGGCTACTTCTTGGAGTATCTTTCTGAACACCAGCAACATCATATCTGAGCAGTTTTAATCTGTTGCTTTTAGATAAGGGCAGTGTGGAAGTAAGCAGGCACACAGGTTATCACACACTTTGTCAGTCTCTCTGTACACTGTGTTCTCAGCGCTACATTCAGACTGAGTTCTGTCATTCCAGTTTAACCTTGAGGTGTGACCTCGAGTTGAGATATTAATAAATAGTTATTTGTTCTTGGTTATAAAGAGGTTGCGTGCTTGGGAATGTGTATGTTTGTGCTCATTAGAAAAGGGTAAGTTTATTAGGAGACTCAAGCAAGAGCACTTTCAAACAGCCATACCTAGTTTGAATTCTCACAGTGTGAATCTGAAAGCCAGGGTATCTCTCTCAGCGTGCTTTGCTTGTAGCATATTAGAATTTAGATATCAGCTTTTTTAGCTGGCGGTCTTATTTGTATTCATGTTCCCCTGTGAAGAAGCCTCGGTCAGCTACAGGACTGTAAGCTACACTGGGAGAGTTTTGATTAGGGCAGACAGCGGGAGACACTGTAATATGTCATGCTGCTTCAGCCACTTAATTGTCCCCTTAACTGTGTCCACTTTAAACCTATACATAGCGATCAGGCCAATCAGTCGGCCATCATTTGGCCTTTTTTTTTTTTTTTGCCCGTAACTGCATCTGCTTAGACAAGCGTTAAGCTGCCTTTCCACTATCTCCAATAAATGACAAACCGGAAGTCATTAATTTCCAGTGGAGATAAGCCATATGCATAGGCGGAGCTTTCAGATCTGATTTGAGCATTGGATGCCACCACCAGAGATTATTAGTGTTCATTCACTATGGTGAATAAGTGAAGATTAATGTTACGTTATTGTTCTGTGTTTTTGGACTTCTGTTGTTAATTTTTGTTCACGTTAGTTCCTGTATCCTTGGTTTCTGATTATGCCCTTGTTTGTTGCCTTGGTTTGTTCTCATGTGTTGTCACATTTACCTTTTGTTTGCACCTTGTCTCATTTGGTTCCTTGTTTGTTCCTTTATATATACATTAGGGTGACCATATGTGCCATTTTCCCAGGACGCGTCCTGGGAAAATGGCACGTATGGTCACCCTAATATACATGTATATAGTTTTGAGCAACAAAAATGTCTTTGTACTTGTTTAGAGTTTTGGGTGTTTCTTAACCCCCTTCAAACAAGCTCTCGTTAACCCATCTACAGAATTTCCCGTAATTTATGAGACAACGCTAATTCCCCGCCATTATTGGAATTTTCATTGGTGTATGGTAGGAGGCGCTATTACGCATCTTATGAAAGAGTATTGAATGTCTGGGTCAAAACACGGGGAAGAAGCAGAAGAAACAAGCGATCACATATGTAAGCAGATGCATATGTAAAATAATGCATAAAACAGCATATAAATCAAAACTGCCTAACGTTACTGAATGAAATGTTGATCCAGGAAGTGGTATACCGTGCAAGCTTTGGATGTGTTGATGGAAGCGATCTGTACCATCTATGTTTTGATCACCGTTCTGAATCTGATCCAGATGTAGTCTTTTACAAAAAACGTGATTTTTCTCAGCTTTTTGTTCAAAATGTTTCAAAAGGTAAATGTGACCACACATGAGAACAAACCAAGGCAACAAACAAGGGCATAATCAGAAACCAAGGATACAGGGGCTTGACACGAGTGGTTATCCAATAACACAAGCAATAGTCCAGGCAAGGTGCAAACACAGTCCGAAACAGCAGGCAAAGGGTTAATCCAAGATACACAGGCAGAAGATCAGGAAACAGACAACAAGGCAACACGAAATGACTAGACTTCGACTAGAACTAGAAACGGAAACTTGTAATGGCGCCGTAATAGTGAGAGTCAATGTAATGGGAGAGCGACCTCTGGTGGCAATCGGCCGGAAGGCCACGGACCGGATTCGTGACACCTATAGACGACTGCTATGTTATTTGTTACATTTTTGTATTAGCTTTTAGTTTTATGTTTTCAGGTTTTAATTTAAAGTTTAGTTTAAATTTTAGTAGTTTTATATGCTTTTTTGTTTTTATTTGTTTGTAATAAATAATTCTATATAGCTTTATTTATTTTTATTTTGGTTTGAGTTTTAGTACTTCATCTCATACTTATCTCAGTTAGTTGCAGAAGCAACATTTCTAATGTTCATTTACATTTTTAAAGTGTTAGTAGTTCATCTAATATGTATATTTTAATTTATTTCAGCTTTCTTTTCCCTAACCTTAACCTTAACCTTTTAAATAGTTGTAGTTTTATCAATAACAACATTGATTCCAAGTCTGTTTAGTTCTCTCACATAAAGCATTAGATCCTGCATTAATCAATCCTTACAACCCTGTAGATCTGCAAAACAATAAAACAACTTTTTTTTGGTTGAACCTTTTTGTCCCTGTTTTCACGACTGATCATTGACATACGTTTTGATTTGGTAACGATAAATTATTGCACAAGACAAACATACTGAAAAAAGACTACAGTGCAGACTACAGTCTTTTTGACAGTGATGATTTAATAGGGCCTGATCTTTATCATTGTTATTTACTTAGAGGATCTTTTGAGATTACACAATTACATAAATGACATTGAGATCACATTTACGCACATTCATTTTCCTAGTTTATTAAATGGTGCTTTTAATTTGTGTGGATATTTAAAGCCTCTTCTTTGAGTACAGGGACTGCTGCATTATTCACTATGGCCTATGACATTGTTTGCAACCTTTGATGATGAAATACTCAAGATGTCAGTATCTCAAAATATCATTTTGTTGGCGTACGAAAATGAAAACTCCAATTGTGTGAGAATCTACTATGAGTGTGTTAGAAGCTTAGAATAGCTGAGGTGATGGTGTCGAGGCGCAAGCCAGTGTTTATGTGTACAGAGACATTGTCTACACAGAGATAACAGTTGTCATGCTTTCATTGGCTGTATGCACACTCCAGGGAATTGCAGAATGCAAGAGGAGATAAATAAGAATGAGAAAAGGGACAAACGGGAGGGAGAAAGTGGTGCCTTTCAGATGCCCTTTTCCCATTTGTCGAGGTGTGACCGGTTTAAATTGGCATGTTCTCTAGACTTTAATTTCTTTAAAAGAAAATGCCGTTTGTAGGGATGCATCGGGTCATGTATACGTCACCCCATACCACCATATCTTAAGAGTTTCATGCTTAATTCTCTTTAACACACTAAATACTCATTAAAAAATGATCAAGAGCAACTGACAAGCTATCACCACTGAACGACTCAATCCTCTCACAGTAATTCTCATTATTTTTTTTCCTCCTTACTCAGAGAGGTGGCCCAGATCGACCAGTTTCTGCAGGAAACAGCTGGGCGTGAAGCCAATGCTAAAGTGCGTCTTCAGCAGTTCATCGAGGAGCTGTTGGACCGGGCTGACCGTGCTGAGAAACAGCTCCAGATCATCAGCAGCTGTGCCACCACCCCCAACGGCAGCCTGGGACACTGCAGTCTGCAGGGATCCAAACCTAATGGACAACAGGTACATTGACTGAGCGAAAGCGATGAAGGAGAACAAAAGACATTGCAGCGATGTACTAAGAGAAATGAGAGATTACACCTGTCTTTGTAGTCAGTTGGGCAATTTCATGTAAAAAAAATACATCATTGGAATCATTTACGATATCTAGCCTACATGGCATAAACCATTCTGTTTTCTCTTTAAAAGCTCTGCAGCTGATATATCCATTTTTCAAAGTGTGGATTTCATTGTCTTGTATATCAGTGTGATGCATAACTAAATTTGAATAGGTATAAAATGTTTGCTTTGCTCCTGTTCATACTGAGGTGCATACGAAGGTACCATTTCAAGGCATCATACAGTAGGTGCCAAAAAAGGTAGATGACTATCTTTGTGCGCTCAAGGTCATAATCCTGTTGACAATATAGGTGTGAGGTTTTCGCATTCACATTTTACATTAACAAATGTCATTTTTCAAAATGTGCAGAATGCATATTGTTTAATTACTGTACAAATACCAAGTTTAAATAGGTATGAATTTGACTGCACTCTGGTAAACACTGCAAAGTTTGTAGTCAGTATTTTTATATTAATACTTTTATTAAGCAAGAATAAATAAATACATAAATACTGTTCTTTTGAACTTTCTATTAATCAAAGAATTTTGAAAAAATGTAGTGCTGTCAAACAATTAATTGTGATTAATCGCATCCAAAATAAAGGTTTTTGTTTACATAGTATATGTGTGTGTAATGTGTATATTTATTATGTTTATATAAATACACACACATGCATGTATATAAAGAAAATGTTAAAATATGTTATAAGAAAAATATGTTACGTTTATATATTAAATATATTTATATATAATATAAATTAAATGAATATAAATATATACATGTAAATAGTTTCAAAATATGTGCTGTATGTGTGTGTATTTATATATACATAATAAATATACACTGTACACACACATACAGTATATTATGTAAACAAAAACTTTTATTTTGGATGTGATTAATCACGATTAATCGTGTGACAGCACTAAAAAAAATGCATCACAGTTTCCTTAAAAATATTAAGCAGCAAAAACTATTTTCAACAATGATAATAATAAATGTTTCTTCAGCATATTAGAATCATTTCTGAAGGTAATGGCTGCTTCGGCATTATTTACATAAATTTTTTTTACAGTAGAACTCTTTTTACTATATTTTCAATCAAATAAATGCAGCTTTGGTGAGCAAAATAGACTAATTTCAAAATATTAAAAAATCGTACCCACCCCAAACCTTTGAACGGTAGTGTATATCTGTAGAAAGATTTAATATCTGCAAGAATAAAAGAAATCGTTATGTAACCAGAAAGATATCTTTGCCTATTAGCATTAACCTGATAAGTACATTGAAAAAGATGGCTTTGTGATATACAAGTTAATTTCAAGTCTTTGTTATATGTACAAATCAACATTTATCATCACGTCCAGAAAAAATATAACAGATTGAGGGCAGGCAGTGGAAATTGCCTGAAAGTGCTTTGTTACGATTGCAGTTCTGTCTGCAATTTTCTATAAGATAAATAAATCTCAATGCAGGCAGCACTCAGGAAACGTCTTGTACTAAATATTCATCAGTGCTTGAGTTCTGTGAACCTCCAGAGAACTTTTACAATGTTAATAGATTGCACTTGTACACTAGTCTCATTTTCTTGGCTCTAGAGGGGGTTAAACTGTGGTTGGTTACTCGGCGTTCTCATAACTGGCTCCACTGAGTGTACAGTAAATACATTCAGATCACTAAGGGATTATTTGTGTTATTGAGGGGAAAAAATCAATTGAAGTCCTTTTTCCTTTGTCAGAAATAGTGAAGAAAGTGTTGAAATTAGTAAAGTTTTACACACTTTATGTACAATGAGTTTTGTACATTTATCTGTTTGTATATATCACGGGTTGGATAAAATTCAGTGTGTGCATGTATGTGTGCATGGTTACTCACACTGCCTTTTTTAGGCTTCTTTTGACAGTGCATGGCACATTCATGCAGCACCCTAACACCTCACCCTCTGACACCATTGGGGGGGACCCCCTTAATCACCATGGAAACAGCAATCTACAGTTGTCATTTACTCATATAGTGTATTGCACACAGCACTGGTGACTCAGTTTGAGTTCACACACAGCCTGTGTTCCCAAATGCCAGCCACAGCCTTCCAGTCTCCTACTAACTGGAAAGGAAGTACACTCAGTGATGTCAGAAGAAGGGCAGAGTGATTCAGAAGCATACACGCTGTGATTCAGGACATTTGGCCTAATTACAGTACAGACAGGCACTGTGCAGGAAAGTAAGCAAGAAAGAAAAAGATGGAGGTGCAGAAATATTGTTGTCATCTCAAGCATTTCCCACAATCCCAGCCAGTCTGTTATGCTGTCCACCACTAATGATATCAATGGTGCTGCTCCTCTTCTGCTCCTTTTCTGCAGGCACTAAGCCCAGTGTGTGTTTGTGAATGTGTGTGTGCCCTGTCAGCGATATGGCACCTTGCTTGGCCCATTTTTTTCTTGGGTGTATCACCTAACCAGCTAGAGCAGTGATTTAAAGGCACAGTTTTCCTATTTCCTGTATGAGATTGGTAAGTCTAATACTTACGTCTGACAAATAAAAGTCATTAGTAGTTGGCCGATATGGTATTTCTACAGGATATGGGAAATCTACATTAGAACAAATTTTTTTATACCACCTGAAGTGGTACTATATTAAGGATTTTACAGGGAACTCAATGTAGGCCAGGCTGTTTTTTTCTCATAACAGAAAAAATTATTTCATAAAAACAACAAAAAGACCCATATTTCCCTGCATTTTGGGATCTCTTAAATACAATTGTAATTACAAGAATCTTCAAGAATCGGCTAAAAGCACATCTTTTCCATCTTTATTTGATCCTCTAACTCTAGCACTCTCTATTCTAATTCTATTCTTAAAAAAAAAAAAAAATCTTGCCCCTTTTAGACTTCCACTCTATTCATTTACTAACTGCTTGTTTTCTTAAAAAAAACACTAGCTTCTCTAATCTTCTATTTATTTGTTTTCCTTTTATTTACTATACAATTAACAAAAGCAAAAAAAAGGCCTCTAACACTAGCTTGCTCTATTCTTTTTCTATTCTATCTGTTTTCTTTTTATTTATTTTATAATAATAAAAAAAAAACCTTGCTATGTGTACTGCGTTAAGCTAACTAAAACTTATAGCACTTGCATATCATTGCTCTCTTGTTGATTTTAATTGCTTCCATTGTCCTCATTTGTAAGTCGCTTTGGATAAAAGCGTCTGCTAAATGACTAAATGTAAATGTAA
>NW_015650091.1:876719-880494 GCF_001515625.1 Sinocyclocheilus rhinocerous | reverse complement strand
ACACATCTCTTCCATCTTTATTTGACCCTCTAACTCTAGCACTCTCTATTCTAATTCTATTCTTTAAAAACTAAAAAAACTTGCCCCTTTTAGACTTGCACTCTATTCATTTACTAACTGCTTGTTTTCTTAAAAAAAACACTAGCTTCTCTAATCTTCTATTTATTTGTTTTCCTTTTATTTACTATACAATTAACAAAAGCAAAAAAAAGGCCTCTAACGCTAGCTTGCTCTATTCTTTTTCTATTCTATCTGTTTTCTTTTTATTTATTTTATAATAATAAAAAAAAAACCTTGCTATGTGTACTGCGTTAAGCTAACTAAAACTTATAGCACTTGCATATCATTGCTCTCTTGTTGATTTTAATTGCTTCCAATGTCCTCATTTGTAAGTCGCTTTGGATAAAAGCATCTGCTAAATGACTAAATGTAAATGTAAATACAATTTACATAGATTAGGGTTGTTATAGTTAACTAAAACAAAACCAACCCAAATAAAACTAATCCATTTTGTTACTTGAAATAAAATATACATAAAAAAAAAAATGATATATATATATATAAAAAAATTATTTTATTTCAGCTCGTTGCCAAAGCAACAGTTCACATTTAAACTAAACTGTTTATTTAGATTAAAACTAAATAAACTAAAAACAACAACAACAACTATATAAACATAAAAACACAACAAAATTACTGATACTTTAAAATTAAAGTGAAAACACTCTAAAAAGAAATAAAATCTAACTCAATATTAATTAAATTATTATAGTATATCAATGATACAAAAATAGCACTGGTGTAGATTTGCTGAAATTAAATAAACACAATTTTACACAATATTTAAAAACATAGAAAACATAAAATATGCAGTATCCTTTGACAAGGCTTTCAGCAGATTTGTTAAACTGACGCAATTGATCAAATGAGCTTGACTGTCAGGAAACAAAGTCGATTTGGTGCAACTTTGCCTATTATTTGGCCTGGTAGAATCTTTCAGCAAGGCACATTAACACAGGTTGCACCAAGGGGATTGTCCATGTAATAAGTGCACGGTAAGCCAATTTGCATAAAAGCAGCTAAATGACAAATTAGTTATTTGTAAGATGAGTAATCAGTGATGCAAAGCAACCTACTGTCTCGTTGGCTGTGCTGTTATTTTGGACTCAGGGAGTTTTGAAACATTACTGTCAGTGTTGACCCAGACATAACCTACTTCTCATGAAGCATGAATAGTGACGCTAAAACATGCGAGTCGTAATCTCATCAATGTTCTGATGAAAATGTGACATGTTTCTTCCATGTACTGTATGGACCCTTTTCACAAGACACATTTCAAAGGTCATCGGCATCGTAAATCCTCCGAAGTTTTTTGTATTTTTGTATTTTGATTTGAAAATGTATGTACATTTATAACACTATACTTTGTATTATTACCTTTGCATCAAATTACAAAAAACTAGTTAACGCTAATGCAAGGGTGTTTCTAACACAGCGTCTAAGGGAGTGACGGTAAATTTGACATCGTTCTCTCTACTGACTGCCGTTATCAGTCTCTCTTGATTTCTTTTCCTTTTTTTGAAAGTCATGAAAACACTTATCATGCATGGAGCTTATCTTTTGCTATTTGAGCAAATGGGAATGCCAAAAATATATTTGTGGCAGTCTCCCATTCATTGCTATAGAAGTTTACCCAACTATGACGACTTCTGCTGCTGAGAAACCCGGAAATGTGAAAAAGTTCTCTAGTCTGGATCATGTCTGAACAGTTCAGACTGGTCCTAGTTTTCTACCTTACCTGTCAGTGTGTTTTGATTCTATTTCCCTGCTGATGTTGAGCTACAATATCTCAGTTGTGCTCAGTGAAATTTTGGATCATCACACACACTCTAACTTGATTCTCTCTCTTTCTGTCATAGAGAAATTCCAGTATCTCTGGGGCATCGAGGGGCATGTACCAAGTGTCCGATCGACGTTCCTCCCCCAGCACTGCGTAAGTCTCATTCAAACCACTTCAATTTTTGCTGATGATATTCGTTTGTTTTATGCCTGCGGTAATTATGAGTGAAACGTCACGTCATCATTGTGTGTCAAACAGGGCCACCTTGAGGAACAAAGATGCATTGCACATATTCAGTCATCAGACATGTAAATATAGTTGTGCAGGAAAAAATACTTACACATTTACATACCTGGGGTCTCTAGCGACCCTATACACTTTTTACAAAAAATGTATCAGAAAACTGGCATTCTTTTATGTTTTACAATTTTTTTCTTGTTATATTGTTTATAATGAATAGATTGAGGAATACTAAGAAAGTTGATGTCTAACTTAAAAAATGGAGGAGGGAGAGGGTAGAGAATGATGTCCCGGGTCGCTAAAGACCCGAGGTATGCATTTAAGGGTTAAACTACGGTATCCTTTTAATAAACAAATGAAATAATGTCTTAATGGAAATCTAAAGATGCTTTTGTGTGTGTGTGTGTGTGTGAGGTTAGGGTTATAAAATTGTTTTATAAATGCTGTTTAATGAGGCTATAACTGGGCACATACAAATGCAGACAAATTGGACATATTATGAACCGCACTATTTTTAAGATTAAATGTTATTCTAGTGAAATTGTTTCAACCAGTCACCATCTGACTTTGAACATGACTAGTTCACATCATAAACAAATTACACTGGTTTTTATTTTTAGATCTTCATCTTCTTATGCGATTTCACCTAACACACCATAACCTTTCTGTGGCAGCTCTTTTAACAAGGTTCTGATCTGTGAATGAGACATCACCATCCATCTGTTGTGTGTGTGCATCTGCGCATGGGCCGTATCAAACCATTTGGTGCTCTGAGGGAAGGAAGGAGCAGCGTGGGTTTGCCTGGAGTCTGCTGTCCCTAAATTGACATCACAGACTCCACAGGTCTTCCTCATGAATCAGATGAGAGAGAGGCTTGAAATACCAGACCGCATATGACCACTGCTGTTCCTTTATTATGACATAACCACCATCATCCATCAATTATTAAGACATGAAATAAAGAAGTGGCATGTATAATACTGTTAAAAATGTGGGGACAATATGAAATTAACACTTTTATTTGGCAAGAATTGCAATAAATTGATCAAAAGTTACAGTAAAAACATTTATAATGTTACAAAAGTTTTTTGTTTCAAATAAATGCTATTCTTTTGAACTTTCTGTTCATCAAAGAATTCTGAAAAAAAATGTATCACTGTTTTCACAAAAATTGTGGACAGCTGTTTTCAACATTGATAATAAGAACACATTTTTTTTATTGAGCAGCAGATTAGCAAATTAAAATGATTTTTTGAAGGATCTTGTGACACTGAAATCTTGAGTAATGGCATTTGAAAATTCATCTTTGCCATCACAGGAATAAATTACATTTTAAAATATATTAAAATAGAACACAGATATTTTAAATTGTAATAACATTTCACAATACTGCTTTAATCTAAAGTTCTGTCGAATTAAACTATGAAACTATCGGCACAGGCTGACAGGTTCTTACTCAATCTGACATAATGGCATCATTAATCATATGGCGCAGCTGATTGGTTTCTTTTCGTATCAGCAGCTTGCTGCTCAACATTCAAATTCTCGCTACTTGCTGTAGCGGTTGCATCGTGCTTCAGAAACCCTCCACCTTCCCCAGCTCCACCTGTATAGATCTGCTACGGGGTAATTTCATGCATGTTATATATGGGGGTTATTTCATATATGTTATATGTGCAGCAGCAGCATTACCTA
>NW_015650091.1:873906-875209 GCF_001515625.1 Sinocyclocheilus rhinocerous | reverse complement strand
TGTGTGTGTGTGTGTGTGTGAGGTTAGGGTTATAAAATTGTTTTATAAATGCTGTTTAATGAGGCTATAACTGGGCACATACAAATGCAGACAAATTGGACATATTATGAACCGCACTATTTTTAAGATTAAATGTTATTCTAGTGAAATTGTTTCAACCAGTCACCATCTGACTTTGAACATGACTAGTTCACATCATAAACAAATTACACTGGTTTTTATTTTTAGATCTTCATCTTCTTATGCGATTTCACCTAACACACCATAACCTTTCTGTGGCAGCTCTTTTAACAAGGTTCTGATCTGTGAATGAGACATCACCATCCATCTGTTGTGTGTGTGCATCTGCGCATGGGCCGTATCAAACCATTTGGTGCTCTGAGGGAAGGAAGGAGCAGCGTGGGTTTGCCTGGAGTCTGCTGTCCCTAAATTGACATCACAGACTCCACAGGTCTTCCTCATGAATCAGATGAGAGAGAGGCTTGAAATACCAGACCGCATATGACCACTGCTGTTCCTTTATTATGACATAACCACCATCATCCATCAATTATTAAGACATGAAATAAAGAAGTGGCATGTATAATACTGTTAAAAATGTGGGGACAATATGAAATTAACACTTTTATTTGGCAAGAATTGCAATAAATTGATCAAAAGTTACAGTAAAAACATTTATAATGTTACAAAAGTTTTTTGTTTCAAATAAATGCTATTCTTTTGAACTTTCTGTTCATCAAAGAATTCTGAAAAAAAATGTATCACTGTTTTCACAAAAATTGTGGACAGCTGTTTTCAACATTGATAATAAGAACACATTTTTTTTATTGAGCAGCAGATTAGCAAATTAAAATGATTTTTTGAAGGATCTTGTGACACTGAAATCTTGAGTAATGGCATTTGAAAATTCATCTTTGCCATCACAGGAATAAATTACATTTTAAAATATATTAAAATAGAACACAGATATTTTAAATTGTAATAACATTTCACAATACTGCTTTAATCTAAAGTTCTGTCGAATTAAACTATGAAACTATCGGCACAGGCTGACAGGTTCTTACTCAATCTGACATAATGGCATCATTAATCATATGGCGCAGCTGATTGGTTTCTTTTCGTATCAGCAGCTTGCTGCTCAACATTCAAATTCTCGCTACTTGCTGTAGCGGTTGCATCGTGCTTCAGAAACCCTCCACCTTCCCCAGCTCCACCTGTATAGATCTGCTACGGGGTAATTTCATGCATGTTATATATGGGGGTTATTTCATATATGTTATATGTGCAGCAGCAGCATTACCTA
>NW_015650091.1:838718-870882 GCF_001515625.1 Sinocyclocheilus rhinocerous | reverse complement strand
TGTGTGTGTGTGTGTGTGTGAGGTTAGGGTTATAAAATTGTTTTATAAATGCTGTTTAATGAGGCTATAACTGGGCACATACAAATGCAGACAAATTGGACATATTATGAACCGCACTATTTTTAAGATTAAATGTTATTCTAGTGAAATTGTTTCAACCAGTCACCATCTGACTTTGAACATGACTAGTTCACATCATAAACAAATTACACTGGTTTTTATTTTTAGATCTTCATCTTCTTATGCGATTTCACCTAACACACCATAACCTTTCTGTGGCAGCTCTTTTAACAAGGTTCTGATCTGTGAATGAGACATCACCATCCATCTGTTGTGTGTGTGCATCTGCGCATGGGCCGTATCAAACCATTTGGTGCTCTGAGGGAAGGAAGGAGCAGCGTGGGTTTGCCTGGAGTCTGCTGTCCCTAAATTGACATCACAGACTCCACAGGTCTTCCTCATGAATCAGATGAGAGAGAGGCTTGAAATACCAGACCGCATATGACCACTGCTGTTCCTTTATTATGACATAACCACCATCATCCATCAATTATTAAGACATGAAATAAAGAAGTGGCATGTATAATACTGTTAAAAATGTGGGGACAATATGAAATTAACACTTTTATTTGGCAAGAATTGCAATAAATTGATCAAAAGTTACAGTAAAAACATTTATAATGTTACAAAAGTTTTTTGTTTCAAATAAATGCTATTCTTTTGAACTTTCTGTTCATCAAAGAATTCTGAAAAAAAATGTATCACTGTTTTCACAAAAATTGTGGACAGCTGTTTTCAACATTGATAATAAGAACACATTTTTTTTATTGAGCAGCAGATTAGCAAATTAAAATGATTTTTTGAAGGATCTTGTGACACTGAAATCTTGAGTAATGGCATTTGAAAATTCATCTTTGCCATCACAGGAATAAATTACATTTTAAAATATATTAAAATAGAACACAGATATTTTAAATTGTAATAACATTTCACAATACTGCTTTAATCTAAAGTTCTGTCGAATTAAACTATGAAACTATCGGCACAGGCTGACAGGTTCTTACTCAATCTGACATAATGGCATCATTAATCATATGGCGCAGCTGATTGGTTTCTTTTCGTATCAGCAGCTTGCTGCTCAACATTCAAATTCTCGCTACTTGCTGTAGCGGTTGCATCGTGCTTCAGAAACCCTCCACCTTCCCCAGCTCCACCTGTATAGATCTGCTACGGGGTAATTTCATGCATGTTATATATGGGGGTTATTTCATATATGTTATATGTGCAGCAGCAGCATTACCTACATGCTCACAGCAGCAGTCTGTGGATGTGGCAGTAGAAAATCTCGGTACTTGCTCTGCCACAGCAGCAGCAGCGTAGCAGATCTATTCCTCCAAGACCAAACACATTAACATTGCCATGCATATTACTGTGCTAAACTCTCAGAGAGTTGTCATGAGGCATACAGCCTTATTGTGCACTTATACGACTTAACTTAAGAGACAGATGTCTTTAGCCATTGCTTCCTATCTCTATCTTTAGCTTCAAATGAATATTACAAATAGATAGTTCTTACATGTAAGTTGTGTTGAAACATTAAGAAAGCTCTATAATACTATAAAGAAACCAGACTTATCCTCAAAGTTCTAAATTTTTTACTGTCAGTTTGCATGAAAATTTTCATACAAGTTCTTTTTAGTCATTGCGTGTTATCTTACAAATGGCTTTTGATATCTCTGCCATAGCCAGCCATGCATTACACATTCCTACTGTGTAAGAAATGATAATGTGTCCCAGCTTCATCTCTAGTGGGTCGTTTGCTCTTCAGCCCACAGTGAAATAGAAAAGTCTGTCATTGTAGTCGGTTGCCTACAGCAGAGCCTACAGTGACTAGTGACTGCAGTAGCACAGTACCTCTTTAAGTCTCAGTGCTGTAACATCTGGAGAGTGACTAAATGTCTGGCTGGAATCCCCAGTGGAAATTCGCTCCCTGCTAAGCCTTGGAGGAGAACATTCCTTATCCATAATCCCATGCAAATGCCCTAACTGTTGCCATTGAGTTGAATGGTTTCACTTGTAATGGTTAACGAAAGGTCTTGCATAGTGGAAGAGTTCAGAAGTATCTTACCCATTTAAACTGATGCCCATGAGATTTTTGAGCCATGTAGATTTTGGATGCAACTATTTGAGTCTTTGAAAATTAAGTTACATAATTATTGAAGATACAAAGGAATCAGGAATAATGCATTCACATGTCTAAATTTAGTTCGTCCAATTGTGTCAGAGCTTCCTCAGATCAATTGCTTTAAACTGATGTGAAAATGTCAAGTCTGCTCTTTTCTATATACAGTACTATAGTTGTATGCTGATTACCAGCTGCTAAATTAACATAAATAACATATATATTGGTTACATATAGTTGCATTTGATTTGACAACCATTGTAACCTAGACTCGTTTATTAAATACATAGAGCTACTGAGTACTTAAAGTCAGGACTTCTGAGTCAGGACTGACACTAGTGCATAATAAAAAGTGCATGGCACTCCTAAAAGTTTTGGTTTAGTGCTGTGTACTCTGAGCTCAGTAGTAAGAAGAATCTTCTGAGCAGTGTTTTGATTGAAAACAAGAGCCACTCTCTTATGTGCAATTAAGGAAATAACCCATTACTCATTCAGGCTTAACAATAATATTTGCAAGATTAATCTTTGCAAGTTATCAATCTTTCCTCCTACAAAGTGAGCTAGCAGAGTCTCTTATTTCTGAATTAGTGGGTGTGTGTTTGTGTGTATTATAGGAAGTCTGTCTAGACAGATCTGATCGTATTTCCTGGTTAACTCTCTGTTCTTACACACTTCTTTTTACACAAACCCTGTATCCTAAAGCTGTTGTTTTCAACTGGTGGTTCTTGACCCAGAAAATGGGTAGTGAGTCTGTTCCGATAGGCTCATGGAATGCAAATAAGAAAATGCAACTACTCGTATAATTGTGCGTAATTAGAATAGCAAAATAAATAAGCATAAAAATAGGCAGTTAGTAGAAACTAGACAAATCAGGCAATTGCTATGCCAACTTGTTACATACATTATTTTAGTTTTATATATATTCTATCATAGCATTCATTGGGTCTGGGCAGTTATGACATACATTGTGGCTACTGTATAAAGTGTTCAGTTTTAAAGATTTCAGTTTTAGTTTTACTAGTTTTAGTACTTCATCTTTTTAGTATTAGTATTTCAATTTTAGTATTTCAATTAGTTGCTAGGGCAACATTGCTAATTGAAAGGTAAATAAAAAGCTCCAGACTACATTTAAAAAAGGCAGCCGCTATTTGCACTTAGTGTAAATAGCCTCTATCGCTATTTCAACTAAGTGCAAATAGTCATAGATTATTTACACTGTTAAAATAGCAGGGTTTTCTGCTATTTATACTACTTGTTGCAAATAGTGGCAATTATCTGCACTTCAGTATTGTAGTACCTTATAAAACAGTATGCAATAATAACGTATTGAGTGTAAATTATAATTTTAATTCAAATTATTAAATGGATGCCACCTTATTGGTACAGTAAAGCCCTCCCTACACCTACCCTAACCCTACCCGATACTTTATTTTCAACTTTTTGATTATTTCCTTAATTTTTATTGAAAATAAATGCCTTAACGGTGTGATATACGAGATTTGAAAAGGGGGGGAAAAAAAGTTCGGCAAAAGGCGGGTTCGAACTCGGGTCGATTGCGACAAAAAGACCACGTAACGCGGTTTACCATCTGTGCAACTGGAGCTAAAGAATCACAGCTATTTTTTATAATGTTGACTAGCCCAATCACACGTTGGTGGGCGGAGTTAGTGTAAATAGCCTCTGCCAACAAGGCGGGCTATTTGCACTAAGTTTAAATAGACACTACGTAAAAGAAAAATCTGGTGAATTATTTGAATTATTAAAAAATATATATATGGAAATAAGATTACGAATTTAGATACATTTAGTATCTTTTTCCTTTTCAGCCTATGCAGTGTGAATAATTTTGCATATTGTTGAGCCTACATTTCATGGTAATATTAATGCATTTTGCAGTATTTTATTTGAATGATTATTTGCTTGTTAAACAATGACGGCAATAGATGTCCAGTAATTCCTTTAATAAATTACTGCAAATTAACCACAATATTGCCCCTGTGTTTTTCTCCATGCTTCCCTATGTGCTCAGTGCATCAGGACAAGGGAAGTCTGTGTCTCAGGGTTCAGGAGGTTACGACAGTGACAGTGTGGACCTCCACGCTCTGGAGGACTGCCCTGATGCTCAGTACTACCACGTCCAGTGCCGACTTGGGGAAGGAGGCGGAGGAGGAGGATATGAAAGGGCGGCTGCTTCTTGCAGCTGGGGTCTCCGCAAACAGGCCATCCAGAACTGGCAGCGCCGGCCATATCGGAATAGCACAGAGGGAGAGGAGGGCGACGTGTCTGACGTAGGATCCCGCACCACTGAGTCCGAGGCCGAGATGTGGGAGCAAGACAGGAGAGCAGAAAGCCAGCATGGGGAGAAGCGTGGAGGATACAGACTAGCTACAGGTGCGTCATTGACTTGCGTGGGCAGAATGAGCGAAGAATTTGTCCTTGGGTTTATTTTGTATTTCTAAATGTTCGTGGAAGAACATGGTTCATTTCCCAGGGAACACAATTCCAAAGGCGTGAATGTAAATGCCATTTTTGGCTTGTCAGTAATTTAAAACATAATCTGGGGCAGGCAGAAAAGAGCAGGTCTGTAGCAAATGCTGCTCTGGTTTCAAATGTCATTTTGCAGTATGTAAGTTTGTGTGTTAACAGTTTGTTGACCAGTTTGTCACGCCAGAGGCCACAGTACCCACTCTCCAGATAATGACGGTATAGTCGGGTCAGAGGACCAGGACGCCAGCTGAGGAATATTAGGTCACATGAATGCAACTGCTGTCAGGATCATAGGCCAGAGAGCAGTAGAGAGCGTGTGTCATAAACCAATGAGCACAATTTTCCACCTACTGACTCCAGGTCATTGTGGGAAGAGCGAAATGAGTAACCAATAGTCTACTCTATGCTCTCATACATAATCATACCATATACAAAGTGTGACTTAAGGCCATGATATCTTGACTGCATGTATTTCATTTACATTGATTAAGGCTCATTTGTACTGTTTTTTTGTTCTGTAGATTGTCAACTCTCCATTGTTCGGCTGTCAGATTATGTGGCAGAAAATGTTACCAACCTTTGTAGGTGGCAGCAGTAGGCCTGCTCACATCTTATTGAAAAAAGTTAAAGGGAATTAACAAAATAAATGCATGATTTTTTTCGTAACATTACAGAAGCCAGCATGGAAATTATATTTGAATGATACATATGCCTTCCATGTCAAACAATGTCAAAGTGTCAACCTCAAAAAGTATTTGGAAGTTGGTATAAAATCCATTGGAGAGAACAAGGGATGTATTCTGTGCATTTATTTAAGTGCAGACTTGTTTCTAGCAGATGTGAATGCAAAAATAAAATATTTTTTGATTATTATTTTATGTATTTCTTATTATTTTATTAGTGTTATTATTTATTATTATTTTTGCACATTTTTATTTGTAGTTTATTTTTACATATTTGGATGAACTCATTCATTTTTAGTACAAACATAATTTAATCATTTTTATTTCACAAATTAATTAATTAATATTAAATAATAAATAATTATTGGTGAGCATTAATTAAATAAGTATTATCATGACCTTTTTTATTCTTTTATTTTTATTAATTAATTAAATCTAAAATTGCGTAAATGAAGAAATGATTTACAAATCTAAAATTGTGTAAATCAAGAAATGAAGGCATTTTTTTTTGCAGCAAACATTGAGGTTGCCTGCATCCACTTAAGTGCATACTTGTTTAGCGTTTAAATGCAGATATGAATGTATTTTTTTTATTTTATATATTTTTTTATTATTTAATCGATTATTTTATAAAATATTTGTACTGATATGAATAAACTAAATTTGTTATACTGATATAATTTAGCACTTTTTATTCCACAAGTAAAACTGTGTATTTTTATGTAACAATAATTAATATTCTGGTATTTTTATTATTAATTAATGGTAATTAAACTTACATTTTTAAAAATAATTTCAGAAATCAAGACCATTTTACCAGCAGGGCAAACAATGTGGGATGATGTTGCCTGCATCCACTGATCCAGAGTCATCTTTTTTCATCCCGCTATTAGTTAATGTTTGGTTTTGGGTAGGAGAAACTGATCCTAGACCAGCAGTCATGGCTAGTTTATCCAGCTAGATTTTGAATGTAACTGAATGCATAAACATAATGCCCATGTCCAGGTGAAGGCCTACTTTCCTTACCATAGCCATAACTTAGCCATACACAATCCCTCCTGTCCTGTTTGAGTCATAACTTCTGGCAGATTTTGCCTAAAAATTGTACATCTTATAAAACAAGAACAACACCTGTTTCTTTAGTCTCAGTCTCGTTAGATCTTCAGCAAATCGTGTATGACTCAAGTAAACCTAGAGTCTGTCAAACTGGAGCTGTGAGATAGAAATGGCCTGCTGATTGCATGATTTGGAGGATGTTCAGAACCTGTAGGAGGCAGTGAGAAGAGCAAACAGACTGATAGCTATCCTTTTTATTTGACTGAGGCGCCACCATATGGACATGTGTGGTAATGCAGCCAGTCAAATAAGATTAATTCACGCAAAAATTAACTCACCCATGTTCGATGTGGAGTTCAGTGTGCTAAAGGTCTTCTCTTTTACATGCAGGAAAACTAAATGGTGACCACAGCTGTCAAGCAAGTCTTCCTTTAGCTCTTATTCTCCGTGTCGGCAGGTCGTTCTGAACGGGGATACAAGCCTTGTCGCCACGAGAAAAGCCCGTCTAAAGTAAACGAGGTGATCAGTCCTGAGGTGCTGAAGATACGTGCCGCTCTCTTCTGTATCTTTACCTACCTGGATATGAAGACACTCCTGCAGGCGGCCGAGGTGTGCCGGGATTGGAAGTTTGTGGCTCGTCACCCGGCGGTGTGGACCAGAGTGCTGCTGGAGAACGCTCGCATCTCTTCAAAGGTTTTAACACCATTCACACAAAGACTTTTACAGTAGTACTTCTGTTCAATTTAAGAACTGACCGCCTACTTTTTCTGCAGGTTTTCAGAATATATTTCTCTTTTAATTTCTCCATGGCCTTTTCAGTGAATTCAGGGAATTTTATTTTTATGTTTTTTTTTTTTTTTTTTATCAGAAAATGCTATTCCTGAAATGTATGCTCCTACACTACAACATGACATAAGTATTTATATCATATTACCCATAATTACTGTCTTGAACATTTTAAACAGTATCACAGTTTAAATAGCAGAACTGCTTTTGTATTAACCGTTCATTAGACTATGAATAACTCAAAATTAAAAGGGTCATTCCTGTTATGCAGTACCTTTTGGGCTAATTATTAACTTAATAATAATAATAATAATAATAATATGCTTGTGCTGTATTTTAGTTAAAAATTAGAGCTTCACAGGAAGAAAATAACTAAAGTTGTCAATTGCTCAAAGAATTGAGAGTTAGCTGACAAAAATAATATGTAATGATATCACTTCCTGGACCTAGAGGATGATGTCTTTTTTTATTTTTATTTTTTTATTTTTGAAATTGTAGATAGGATAGAAAGAGATATTAGGGGCACGGGGGAAATATGTTTACCCATAATTACTGTCTTGAACATTTTAAACAGTATCACAGTTTAAATAGCAGAACTGCTTTTGTATTAACCGTTCATTAGACTATGAATAACTCAAAATTAAAAGGGTCATTCCTGTTATGCAGTACCTTTTGGGCTAATTATTAACTTAATAATAATAATAATAATAATAATAATATGCTTGTGCTGTATTTTAGTTAAAAATTAGAGCTTCACAGGAAGAAAATAACTAAAGTTGTCAATTGCTCAAAGAATTGAGAGTTAGCTGACAAAAATAATATGTAATGATATCACTTCCTGGACCTAGAGGATGATGTCTTTTTTTATTTTTATTTTTTTATTTTTGAAATTGTAGATAGGATAGAAAGAGATATTAGGGGCACGGGGGAAATATGTAATGATTAATAGTTAATAGACAAATTAATATAATGAAATTATATTTCCCCCCAATATAATTGAAATTATAACCCCCCCCCCCAAAAAAAAATCAAATGTTTTGATGAAAATTAAAATGTTAAAATATATTTTACACATATATCGTTTAGAATTACAGAGACTACAATTAAAACTGAAATGCCAAATAGAAATATAAAAAAGGCACATAAGAAAACTAAAATAACATAAGTTAATAAATATGAAATATATTAAAGGGGTCATATGATGCGATTTCTGAATGAGATGTGAAACAGTGTAGCATTAATTATCTGCTGCCCACGTATTTCGTAACTGCTAATAGTCCTGAAAAAAGGCCAAGCTCTCTAACTCTGTCTCTCGCTATGTTTGTTTAGTTCCTGTGCACTCTGTCTCAGTGGTGCACACAGACGCATTCCCTCATCCTCCAGAACCTCAAACCCCGACAGAGGGGCAAAAAAGAGACAAAGGAGGAGTATCTGAAGAGCACACGGTAACGCGGTCTCCCACTGCGCCTGCTGTTTACTGTACCATACTGACCCTGCTGTTTGTGTGGCTACTGCCTTCCCACAGCTCCACGCACCTCCTCCTCTTATCGCCGTTGTTTTATTACCTTCTGCACTCTTCCCTGATCCTCTCATCACTCTTTCACACCAAACAGATACACACTCACTCGCTCACACAGTCTTGACACTTGTGAAGTGCTTGTTCAGAAATCCAGTGTGAGAAGGGAACAGAATGAGCAGCTTGTTAATTGCTCTGCTAAATCACCTCAACCAGAGTGCCAGTTGAAAACCTCATGAAAGACTTTGACGTAGACGTCGTATTTTTGGTGGATTTAAAGCTGAAAGTATTTTTTTAATTTTAAAATATCCTGTACGAGACAAAAAAAATCAAAAAGCAATCAAACTAAAGATTCATTATTGAAGCAAATGGCATTGCAGGCTAATAAATTCAGGACTGTCCCCATACAAAATCATTCTCTGAGTAGATGATTTTTATGTGGTATTATATGTAGCAACCACAAATGTCAACAAAATATATTTTATTTATGTATGCAATTTTATGTACTTATATATATATACACACACACAAATTAAATGTATGTCTGTCTTTTACATTTATCAACATGTATTGACAGGTTTAAGGATGGATATACATGTACATGACATTTGTTCAAAAATGTATTACACATACATAAACATTTGGTTAGATATTGATGTTAATATATGAAATTGTTCCAATTTCTAATAGGTGTCATATATTACATTTTCATATATGAAATATATTTTCATATGAAGCAAAAACATGTTTGTACATACTGTATATTACATTGGCGTATGGGTCATAACTTTATTAGGACATCTGGTCGCCATAGTCCCCACATATTTTGTATAAACTGAAATGTTAATAGATTGTGTTAATAGATTCTCTTTCTTTTGTGTTTAGTGGCTGTCTTGAGGAGGGTCTGGAGGCTTTGTTGAAAGCTACTGGCAGTAATCTGCTCATTCTGAAGGTGTCTCATTGTCCGAATCTATTGACCGATCGCTCTCTGTGGTTGGCCAGCTGTTATTGCAGGGCACTACAGGCTGTCACATACAGGTTGGTCCACAAGGGAGCACTATTTAGTCCTTTTTTTTTGTCCATATATTCTTTTATTACACAACTTTGTGGTATACTTGACTCTGATCGGTCAATTGCGTCCTTGTACAGGCAGATATTCTTTTTGTATTATGACTCCTAAACTGTATTAATGAGCACTGTCCCCAGGAAATCAATTTACTGCTTAGCTTTAATGAAAATAATATCAATTCTAATACATTTTTCATGTCTATTTAATTATTTATTCACTAAGCAATCATGTAATAAATTGGATATGTATGCTTAAAGGTTGAAAACATATTTTTTTTTAATGACTGACTGGCTGTTAGATATAATTTAGCATTTAATAATATAATAATGGCATATGGTCATAACACTGAGTTTTCTCTTATAAGATATACACTTTTTTTTTACAGAGCCTCTAAAGGGATGTGCTGATGGTAAAAAAGAGAGAGAGAGAGATGGGAGAAAAACTTATATTTCAATGCTTTTGTTTCACTTGCAAAACGTTTGCGTTTTCCCGAGCAACTTTGCGTTCACTCACAAAACCTTTGAGGTGGGAGGGAAAACTATATTCCAGTGCTTTTGTGAATGAATACAAAAGCATTTAAATATAATGACTATTAATGACCACTGTGCTGGGAAACCAATTTGCTAAATTGCTTTAATGAAAATAGTAACAACTCTTAATTGATTTTTCATATATATTTATTCAGTAAGCTATCATGTAATAAATTGAATCTATACTTTAAAGGATGCAAACATAATTTTGGAATCAAGCATAGATTCTGTAGACTGTAGACTCATACATTTTTCATACATTAAAAAAAATTATACATATATTAGCAGGAAAACTTTTTGTAATTATGTCCAAGGCCAGTACAGGTCAGAGTAGAAATAAACACGTTGATTAATGTGTATGATTGCTTAGTTCCCATTGACAGGTCATAACAAGGTTTGCAAAGGCAGAGAGAGAGTTTCTCAGATGTTGATTTTGATTATGTCTTAGGAGCGCGACAGACCCTGTTGGACAGGAAGTTATCTGGGCACTGGGAGCTGGTTGCAGAGACATCATCTCACTACAGGTGGCACCTTTACATCCATGGTAAGAGTGAAATACACTTATTTGTTTCAAAGACAATTGTAGATTTTTGTTAAGGTGGTTCTTAAACATGGTTTGATAGCTTAAATATTATGTCAGTTTAAAATGCAACATCTACTGTCTTTTTTGAGCATTTGTCTTTGATATTAGAATTTTTATTTTTTTTAAAGTTTAATGTAAATAATTGAAAATGTGAATTGTCTTTCTGCAGTCAGCAGCCAGCACGCTTCAGTAACAGGTGCCTGCAGACCATTGGCAGATGCTGGCCACACCTGCGAGCGCTGGGTGTTGGCGGAGCTGGCTGTGGCATACAGGGATTGGCTTCTTTGGGTGAGTGAGAGTAAACTAGTGTTTGCCATTATTTCTTGATATGCTTGTATATATACAGTATCTCACAGAAGTGAGTACACCCCTCACATTTTTGTAAATATTTTATTATATCTTTTCATGTGACAACACTGAAGAAATTACACTTTGCTACAATGTAAAGTAGTGAGTAGAGTAGTGAAGTAAATTTACTGTCCCCTCAAAATAAATCAACACACAGCCATTAATGTCTAAACCAATTTATAATATAATATAATTATTTTTTATAATTATAATTTATATATTTTTATAGTTAATTTATAATCATTTTTTTATTAATTATTACGTTTTTTAATAATTAGCATTTAATTAATTGCAAGAGACTAAGGAATATTCTCCTGTATTTGCAGTTCATTTCAAAAAGATCATTAAATTAGTTGTTGGAAAATGTTCAGATTAAACATTGGATTTGGTTATATCTTTAGATTTAGAGCTATGAATGACATGAAATACGCCCGCACTTCCTGTAAAATGACTCTCTGCCCTCACTCTCTTACTCATTCCCAGCTCCACTCTTTTCACAGGTGTGTGTCGTAACCTGAAGTCTATAGTAGTCCAGATCGGTATAGAAGATTACTTTGAAGACCCTAACAGTCCCGAGGCCAGAAAACTCTTTGACGAAATGGTGAACAAGCTGCAGGTATAGAATCATTGCTATAGATAGGTTTTTGAGACATCTGAGACCGTCATAAAATTTGACCCATCCATATCCGTTTATCCACTGCCAGACTAAAATTACCAGCAAAAGCTGTTCTGTAGTAATTTAGTCTTAGGCCATGAGGTTTCCTGTGTCTGAGACAGCGTTAAAGATGAGTAAGTGAAAGCAGAAGAACCTCTCACAGCTGCCGTTTTGAGGAACCATGAGTCAAATGCAAGTGATTCATCTCATCCATTTGCTTTCTTTGAGGACGCAGGAAGCTGCCTCTTCTCTGTTCTGACTCTAGATAAGCTGGGAGAGGAAGTGGAAGTGGGGTTTACACCCACCCACGTGAAAACTCAAGCTAAAGTGACTTGCAGGATGTCTTACACAAGCTGTGCTGAAATGGGCTGCTGTAGATGACAGAGTGCATTGCTCATCATATATCATTTTCATAAGAGGCTCAGAAATATTTTGTACTTGTTCAGAAACTGCCCACGGTTTATTTCCACCATCAACATGGAAGCAAATTTATAGTGTCCAGATCTATATCATCTCGGTGATTTGGCTCCTCTATGTGGTCCTGCGAATGAAAGTTCTTTCATTTTGTAAAAAGCCAAATGAAAATACCCTTTAATCACATCACAGGATCAGTTGAACCGTCAAAACACAAGCGGAGATTATGATTATCCAGAGATAAAGGGCCTCATTTATAAAACGTGAGTACGCACAGATTTGATCGTAGAGTGTGCGTACGCAAACATCCACGGCAACGTTCATATTTACACGTCTTTGACGTGGAAAAGAGCTTAGCGCCACGTCAGGGTCTGAGCAGACGTACGCACTTTTGTTTGCCCGAGTGCTGCAGGTTTTTGGAAATATAAGCCATTCTTGCCGCTTGTAAAAGATTTGGACATTGTCAGGTGCTCTTTTATAAGTCAAGGACATTAATTAGACATTGTTTACAGGGCGGAGATCTGAACTGTTCAGCTGCGCACAATTTCAAGATCATTGCAATTTATAGATTTCACATCTAAAAGAGAGGCGTACGCACGTTTTCTGTGCGTACGTTCGTTCTATGAATCACACGTACGCACTTTGAGAAATGATCGTAAAATCAAATTTAGGATTCTTTCTACGCAGTATTTTATAAATGAGGCCCAAAGTCTCAAATTATGTAACTATAATGCCTTATTGCCAGACATTTTTCCCTTTTTTCAAAGTTTTTTTTTAATCCAAAGATACTTACAAATAAATAAAAAAAACAAAAAGTAACATAAAAGTCAATTACAATAGTTAATAGAATAAAAAAATAGATACATTTTCCAGGCATTTTTGTCACCAGAAATTTGAATGTCTTTTAAATTCTAGTTCAGTTCCTGGAACAGAATTGTGATTTGAATTAGAATTTTAAGGTACACTATGGAACGTCGGTCTCTCTATTGCCAACTATGGTTGAAAAATAAAATCGCAATTTACTTTGGCACTGTTCAATGTTATTTTAGTATTATTTACATACCTTTATATTATTTTGTTAATATTTTAAATCGGTCTTTATTTTTATATTTTCTATATTCATTTTAGTTTTACTTTAAATGTTAGTAATTAAAAAAACTGAGATTGAGATAGTGATTTTATGTGGATTTGTCATTTTTATTAGTTTTTAAAAATATAAATTTTTATTTCAGTTTTAGTTTTAGAAATTTTAGTACTTAAAAAAAAAACACTTAAATGAAAATTAGAAATCTAATCAACTAACCAGTAAAAAAGTTCAACTAACCAATAAAAAAAGTTTAGCATTTAATGTTTATATTTATTTCAGCATTATTTTAATTCAGTAACAATAACAACACTTGTGTTGTTTTTTTAATGTTAGTTGTGCTTCACCAGAGCAAAGAAATGATGTAAACCTGAAATGGCCTACCAAATCAGACCTGACCTGACTATTGTACTTGCTCAAAAAAGGAATTTTGTTCACCTTTGAACAACATGTACTCAACATAACACTGTACATACAATATACATACTGTATTTCCAAAAATATAACACCGGTTCGTTCATATCCTTTCTGTCTTCTCCTCTCAGGCACTCAAAAAAAGACCTGGTTTCTCCAAAATCCTCCATGTGAAGGCTGATGGCTTGTGCTAACTCTGCTGTGTTGAGGCCAGAGCCACATACAGGTTCACCGAATATTTCAACCTGATCGAGTCATTCTCTCCTCAAATAAACGAGGAAGAATCAAACACTTCCGCTTCAGTTTGAACTCTAAACAACAGTCTACCACACCAAGACGGCAGCATCTGTTAGCTTTGACATGACGCAACCAAATAGAGGAGTCTGTAAAGATAATACGTAACAAACCCTATATATAAACTGTATGTATATGTTGTTTCTATAGGAAGGAATTACAAACAGTGTAAATATTTCAAATGTAAACTAAAGAAAGAGATAACCTGCAGCGTTTAACGGATATCCGCCCACAAATGGTTTCCCGTGTGGTGGCTGTACTGACCAGATGACTTTCAGAGTTCAACGATTCAGAGATTTGCAGTATGCTGTGTATGATAGATGCTTTATATTGAATGTGTATCAGAGTCCTATAGAGATGGAAATAATTTAAAAGCAGAGTACAATTTATTTCAACTATTTATTTCTATAAAAAGAGATGTCTATGATGATGGCATGTTTGTGCTAAAGCATTATATATATCATGTTGCCTTTTCAACTGTTCTGCTGTAGATGTTATTAGATTATTAGATCTGAGTGCTCTGGATTACTGCTTGCTGCCTTTCATTTTTAGACTGAGCAACCGTTGCACCATTATGATGATAAAAATGAACTGCTAATGTTTATAGTATTACGCCGTTGGTGTTCAATTTATTTAATGTCTAGCCTTTTTAAAGAATCTGACATATGTAATGCACTTTTTTTAATCGGAGCACTTCCAGTGCTCTGTGATGGTTGGTTTCGTATAATTCATGTGCAATTCCTTTTTTCCTTATCTTTGCACCGGAAGACTATCAGCTTTCCATTCATCATGTGATCAGTCCGTTCAATAGTTTTAGTGACTTTTTATGAAACCCTCTCAGTGGTCTTATTTGATGCATAGCATTAACCTGCAATATAACAATAAATAGCAACATTAACATATAAATATAATTGCTTGGTCATGTAAGAACATTTGATCATGTTTTTATTTATATGCTTTAAGCAAGTGGTGAACGTGATGACGTAATAGTGTGTGGACTGAGCACTTTGAATACGACATTTTATTTGACTGAAAATAGACTAAAAGAGATTCTGAACTATGTGACCAACCCAAACTTGGAATTGAATTCATCTGAATGGATTATGATAAACGGACAGATTTTGAGATCGATTGAAACTTGGGAGAGAAGAAAAGGGAACAATTACAGAATGCCACTTTAGCAGAAGACCCGAAGCACTCCGAAAGATAAATATACTTTTTTTTTTGTAAGCATAACCATTGTTTTTGTACCACTAACCAGAACTTCTTGGAAGAAACAATCAGTTATAGTGGTGTTTGCTATTGTTAGGTGCCAGATGTTGTGACAATTCATGTGTAGCTGTAATTGTAACCATCAAATCAGTGACCTATTATTAAAAGTATGTCTAAAAGACGAATCTAACAGATGATTTATTAATAGTGGAGTACTGTCAGCTTTTTGTTCCGTTACGTTTAGTGGACTCGACATGGTGTAAGATAGAAACATAATTCAAAATCTTAACAGCCATATTCAAACTCCATAGCCGTGGAATGATAATAACCACATATAGTACATCTTAATGCCTTTCATTTATCTGTTTTATTTTATTTCTGCTGCTCTGTCCATCAATATGGCATTCAGTCCTTAATGTCACGATATTGAGATTTTGCTTTTCCAATGTTCAGCTTTGTGCTGTGATGTTCTTTAGCCATGATACTTCTTGGCTTGTCAAAGCCTACCTCTTGGCTCTCGTTTGAATGATTGTATTTTTTGCCCATCTGTCTGAACTGCTTTCTTGCATAACCTCAAACATCTTCTGGCAACATAAGTTGAGTTGTGTTGCTTTTTTTATACCAACAGATTGCATTGACGTTATTTAATGAATGCACGTTCTCTGCCGTTGCACAAAAAGGCAATTCATCACCCGAAGTTAGTTAATATTTATTGGAAAATGTTCATGATTAAACTCTTTTCTTGCTTGTGGGAACAACTGCAGACCTTTTTTTTCCCCCTTCGTATTTTTTTTGTGTGGCCTGCTTATTAAAATTCCTTATTGTCTGTTCGACCGTGATCCCAGTTTGCGAAAAGTTGAATATCCTCTCAGGCACTCAAAAAAAGACCTGGTTTCTCCAAAATCCTCCATGTGAAGGCTGATGGCTTGTGCTAACTCTGCTGTGTTGAGGCCAGAGCCACATACAGGTTCACCGAATATTTCAACCTGATCGAGTCATTCTCTCCTCAAATAAACGAGGAAGAATCAAACACTTCCGCTTCAGTTTGAACTCTAAACAACAGTCTACCACACCAAGACGGCAGCATCTGTTAGCTTTGACATGACGCAACCAAATAGAGGAGTCTGTAAAGATAATACGTAACAAACCCCACGAGAAGGCATAATTGCTTGCCATGGCTGCCGTTCCAACAGTCATCCAATTACAGACTAAGGATTTTTCTCCTACTTGCCAAACGCGCTAAACTTTTAATAAGATCTCAGAGAACATGACGTCTCTCTTCAGAGCACAGGGCTGCAGGAGGGAGCTGTCTCATATTCGAGATTGATCAATGTGAAATCCTAACAGCACAAATTTAAAATCCACATGGGTAAGTTAGTAATGTGGGAGTGTGTGTTTGTGTGATCAGCTCGATTGCTTCCCCGATGTTCAGCAAAGAGACGCATTCGTTCATTAGTCGTCACTTAAGAGCGTTACTCTTCGAACTGGATGCATCAGCCAGCCATATTACTAGGACAAATATCAACATAACAAAATCACCAGCGTCAGACATGGCTTACAGAGACCTATACTTAGGGGAAGCCATGTCTCCACAGAAATTACTATTACTTGCAGCTATCTTGTGTCCTTAAGCGCAAGTTCAAACCGACTGAAGAAGCCAATAAACACAAGCTGTTCGTGTTCGTGTCAGACCCTCCAGTCCTTTAGCCGTATACCCTTGACCAGGGTCACTCTGGCAAGGGATTGTTTCTCATCATTGGATCTGTTGTTCCAGACAGATTTGCAATGCCTTCTCCATAATGTGCCATCCATTGCTCCAACATTTTGTTTTCAAGGTTGAATTTTGGTCATACCCAATGTGCCATTAGACTTAAAGGTATTAAGTCATACCCTACAAGGTGTGCACTTATCTAAAGGGAATTTAAGGGTGAATAGTGAGGGATAGAGACAAGCTCATGGTGCTGTCAATCCAATGTACACCTACACTTTCACCTCAGATGCCAACGTCTCCCATCTCTTTCATCAGTTACTGTTCAAACTTCTATAGAACTCGGGCTGGTGCCGCTCACTAGATCAGTTCTCCATCTGCTCTGTTGATTTCAGATGGTGTTTTCCATGTTCTAAAGGTAGATGCCACTGAATGCACAATCGAATAGAAGGGATAAAAACAAATATATAGAGTTGTTATATTAGGTTCTTAACAGAATCTACAAGAACTTCACTTCTGAAATGTGTGGGTTAGGTTTTGGCTTTGGTTCCTTGGATAGAACTTTACTTGCTGGAACTGGGAATTAAGTTAACAATAGCCATATTAGGCCATGTTAGACTACAAAATGAAAAATGATTCCGCACAGCTGAGATTGAATTCAATATAGCCTCATTTTGTCAAGGCCAGCATTGTGAAAAATAACTTTTTATTTTGTTTTCGAATGGAAAAAGGTTATTTATGGTATATTTTTTTGTGCATTTTTGAGTAGATAGTATAACATGTCAGGTTTTGCTTTCAGTTGGAATATTACTCCATTGTTAGGATTAAGTTTACACTAAAAAATGAATGTTAAAGCACTTAAATGTGTTTCAGCTGGAAGTCAGTCATACAAAGAAACTAGAATATACCATTCTCATCAAGTTTCTTTAAAATAATAATAATAATAATAAAATAAAATCATGCTAATGCAATAATACTGATGCAAGTACTGGTCTCGACCGTTCTCGGTGCTGTACCACTTACCCATCAGGCATTGCTGCTCCCCTTGGCCAGTGTCTGAGCTGAAATCACACAGTCCAAACGCTCTACTCTAAGTGCTTTAGTCAAGGCAAGCACTTCTACAGTGCAACGTTCTACTTCCTGTCTTAAAACACATTATGGGGCTTGGATTAGGATGAGAGGAGTATTCACACGATCTGCACAAAGTTTATTTTAGGATGGCTGTTCAAAATGCGACAATGTGGACCAGAATGGAAACTGCAAAACCATCTTCAAGAAAGAAATTTCAGAGGTGGGATAGGGTAACCTACTCTACCCACAATGCCACACAATGACTTTTCGAGTGTGTTGGCACTCGTCTTCTGAAGAATTAAAATTCCTTATTGTCTGTTCGACCGTGATCCCAGTTTGCGAAAAGTTGAATATAAAAGTGTGATGGAATCGTTTACATTCCAAAATCTCATGCCATTTTGTTCCAGGCATATTTTATGAGTTATAATAAAAATCTGATACATAGCTACACTCATATTGTGTGAAGAGATTTTTGTATTGCATGCACCCCTTTAGAATATGTATGAGAATGAAGAAAAAACCCTTGAAGCACGGATTTTATTTTATTATCTTTTTATTTATTTGCACCAATTTGTTACACGTTTTAAACACTTTGTAAAGTCACTCCTAAGACAGAGAAAAAAATCTGTAAAATGTTATTTATTTTTTTTCACGCAGTTGCCTCTGTGAAAAGTATAAATAAATGCAGGCTAAATAAAATGAAATGGGATGTGAAGTGCGTCCTCAGGCAGTATCATGAGGGTGCTTTTATTATATTTGGACCAAATCATTGTCAACAAATGTTTCTTATTAAAAACACATTTTGCAGCGTAGGCCTACTAATTATTTTCGCCGAGGGCTGATTATTATTTATTGCTCATTGTTGTGTTCGCACGTCTTTAGTTGTTAAAATGTAAGTAATTTTCATTTTACATTGGTTTTAGGTTTCAATAGGCCTACAACTGATTTTATAGACTAAATAAAAACAGCATGTCCACCAGATGTCAGTAGTGCGCTGTGGACGCAAGCGAAAAATAACGTGGCCTGTGCATTTCAGTGCATTTTTTAGAATTGCTTTAGTAAATGATTCAAGATTATTAGTTACGCCTACATCAAGTATATCATACATAACTGTTTATCTATAAACATAGTTTTATCACTAACATCAGGCGTGAGTTTAGAGCCCGAGGAAGTTTTTGTGTGTGATACAAATAGCCTACATGAGTTTTCAGGAGCAATTTCCTCTTAGAAAAGAAACGGATAGCAATATGTATTTGTGTACAGTACAGACAAGCGCTTTCTCTCTTGTCTTCTTATCGGCAGAGGGAACACGTCGAGAGTTAGTTAGTGGGTCAGTAGGCTGGAGGAGAGTAAATACAGGGTTACTGGCCTTTCGGACAAAAAGAGTGACCTCGATTTTAACTAGATGTTTACATTTTCAGATTAAAATGTGAGGGGGTACTTGCCTGTGCAAAACGAAAATCTAATTGAATTATTTTCTTCACCCCATTAAATTCACAAGAGAATGATCAGGTATACGCTGCTATACATAAAGCTTACGTATGCAGAATATTACCAGATGTTTGCAGAATGTACTGTATATATCCTCTAGTGACTTGCATCGCAGAGAGAGCGTCTGAAACAGACGACATAATTTTAATTAAAAGTCAAAACTTTAAGTCAGTCACAAATTTCTGTATGCAAATGGTCCAAAGAAAAAAAAGGTAGACGTGGGGTAAGATTTGACGCCCACTCAATTGTTTATAAAGAGCCCATAAAGCTTCCTGTCATTAAAATAAGCGCAAGAAAAGTGATAAACATGTGAAACACTGTTTTTTCCCCCCTACATGGCAAGTCAAATTAATTTGATGTCAAAGCAAATATATAAATATTTCTAAATATAGCTGACATTTTTGTTAAAGGGGTCATATGATGTGATTTTTAACCTTAAACCGCATAAACACATTGCATTACACCAAATACACAACATAATGTTTAGCAGCATCATATGACCCCTTTAATCACCAATCAATAGAAGTGTGCAAATTGTTTATATCCAATTGCAGGAACTGCTATTAGTTTCAATAGCCTATTATTCGATTTAAAAAAAGCATCTTTACAGTTTTTTATTTTCTTTGAAATGTTGATTAAATATACAAAAATATAGTTTACAAATACTGTACAGAAAATATTCTGCTGCAGAATTCTTACTTTTACAAACATGTTTGTGAAATTCACAAACATTAGCAGTGTTAAAAGACTGTGGTAAGAAGGGGTGGGGCTCATGTTTACATCTGTGTGGTCACAATAATGAGGGGTGGAGCAAGATTAGGTCATCTCAGAATGAGGCAAAGGAGTGGTGTGAGGAGTTGAAAGAATATGCCGTATTGTCACGGTGGTTCACAATGACTTTGGGATAGTTGATAAATTGGCAGCTCAGTTTTGATAGTAATCATGTATTTAAAAAAATGTCTGAATTACGTCATGTGCCTTAGTGACTCTTGAAAACATTCTATAAAATAACTTCTACTTTACAAAAGAAATACTGCCAATATCTTCCCAACAGCCTTCTTTACTGCAATAAGCTCTTTTAGTCTAAAAAGCCTGTTCGGAACAAACAAGTTGCAACTGAAATCCTAATTTTGCCTTTTCAAAATACAATTGGTCAACCAGATATGGCACTCTCAGTAATGATCAGTAGAAAACATTAGTTTGAATATATTAAGCAAAAATGTAACCTATCACTCCTGTAGAAACACGCTAATTTGACCTCCTGTTTTCTAGATGTTTTCAGACTGATTGTGGATTTTGAAATAGCTTGTAACGATGTCCACAAAGCCTTTCTTTCGCTAATCTGCATTAGCACTAACTTAGAGCTGTTAGAAAGTACTACTGAAATGTTATGGGTTTTAAACAAGCACACAATAAATAAGAAAACATTTTTTTGCCCCATTTCAGTTCTGCCTCAATGGAGAGGCACCAATACCACCAAAACGGAAGAATCTGAAAAAGTGCAGTAATGTAATTCTTGATTTTAGACACAATTAACTACTTTCACATTATATTGACACAGATGAACCACAGCTCTCTATATGCATACATTCGTGATCAGAGTGAATCTTTAAGAACGCCAAGAGATGAAGGAGAGGTCCTAATTTAGGACTCAACAATATTTGTCCATGATAAGGAATAAAGGAAACCCTCAGTGTTTTACACTTTAAGACAGTACCAAAAAAAAAAGTATTTTAATTTCTTTATACACTCAGCAAATGCAAATGAAAAAAGTAAATACAAATAAATAAATACAATTAAATAAGCTCAACTTAATTCACAATCTGAATCTAGCTTAAAACACACAAAGATACATTGCAGAACGTGGTGTAGTTTGCTTGGCAATGAATGAGTAAACTATTCGATCCATGACCAGACAGCACTTTAAACCAAACCAGTGCTGATTTAGTTTGGGTTTAGATAAAACATTACTTGTTGTGTCAGATAATTCTATTTGGCATCAAAATGAAGTTTTCACATCTGGCATCATTTCTGGTGTTGTGGCCAGCCCATATACGTAATAATGTACATATTTCCTTTTTAGAATGGCTTAACATGGAGGGCACAGAGACCCAGCCTGACCCTATAGCAGGTTGGTGGGATGACCCTGCAAAATAGCTGTATAATAGAGCAGGAAAGAGCCAGAGCTTCTATTATATTACAGAGAATAAAGAGCGGCCTTTCCTGCTGACTGAATCCACCTGCTGGTCATTGATCTTAATGGCTGAGGATTCTGTGTTGTGCTGGACTGATTCACTGAAAGATGCTGGAATGATACTAGACTAGATTGTGTATGCACCTTCAGGTCAAATCGGAGTTTGTTTCTGTAGCCTGTCTCGTTTGATTTGCCTCAGCGGCATTTCATTTATTAATATTTGTTGGAGACAGATCTGGGGCTTTATGCCAAGCATAAATTCAGAAAGCTATGCAGCACAATATGAAAGTCAATATGAACACACACACACACACACTGGCTGCTTTGCATAGAGCCAGAGCTTCATGGGAGATATGTAATAACTAAGAAAATATAATACTCAATAGTACCTGGGGCATAAAGCCCCAGATTTATGCAATAATAATTCATAAAAAGACAAACAATACTTTAGGACATTTTGTTCAGTTTAAATATGATTAAAACACCTCATTTAATTTGCACCTATTTCCATTAACTCTATAACACATCTGCAAAACTCGAAGCCGAAGTCAGGGATGCAAAAAAACGAAGCCAGAAACTGACTAATACTTTAACTATGAAGAGTTAGTGGAAACAGAAGGGGTTAAGAGCAGTAAGTGCATAACCGATATAATATAATGTTTATGTTATATAGATAATATAGGCCTGGTTTCACAGACAGGGCTTAGACTAAGCCAGGATTAGGTCATTGTTCAATTTGGAAATTTAAGTAATTTTTATTAACATGCCTTAGAAAAAAACATTACTGGTGTGCATCTTGAGACAAAACAAAGGCACTGATATATTTTAAGATCAGTCAGTGCAAGTTTCTTTCAGTTAAAACAGCTCAGACTTGCACTTTAGTCTGGGACTAGGCTTAAGCCTTGCCTGTGAAACCGGGGGAATGTGTATCAGACCATTGGTGGTTTTTGTTTTGCTTCAGCCTTTTTGGTTACAAATTCGCATCAAATATGGCCTTGAACCCAAAGGTATAGATGTGTGTGTGTGTGTATTTGTGTTTATTTAACACAGCTCTCAGTTAAAAAGCATTTCAAATATAAAGACGTCCACAGAACACAGATCAAATACTGCTGGGTCACATCCTGACCTTAATAAGACAAACTCTGCATTCACATTTGTTTTGGCCACCAGCTAAAGGTCGCAATGAATTGTATCTACCGAAACAGCCATTCCACTGACTGTTAATACATAAACACTCACGCAAACAAACATATACACATTGGAGAGCTGCTGTCCCTTTAATATACAGTATAAACGTAACCCTCACTAATGAAAATAAAAGCAATGGTTTGCTCTGTGGCTCTAAAAAGTTTGAAATCATAAAATATAAAACAAGATCTTGCTACTATCACAAGCAACTAGGTTTGACTTTTGTGTAAAGTGCTTGTTTAAAAAAAAAAACTTTAGTTAAAAAAGTAGTTTTTGTTTTTCTTAATGTTGTGTTTTTTTTTAGTCCTTGTCTTTTATTTGCCTCTCACTGGTGTCCTCAAAGAAGTGCTTTGGTGTGGAACGGTTACTTTAAACATGGCTTGGCCATGTAAACTTAATTTTTCTTCATTATCCCACAGGAAAAAAAGCTAAACCCAAATAAGATAGATTGAGTAAATCATTACTGTAATTTGGGAAAAAATCTTTTTTAAAGCCACCAAGGCAGGACATGAACATATGCAGGTCACAGGTCACCGTGGCTCCAGGCACAAATCCTGCGCTCTGTCCTTGGATATGAATGTGTACCTGTACAGGAGTGAGTGTGAAGGTAGTGGTGGTCAGATTTTTAGGAGAAACAGGAGGGGCTACACCAGGTTCTCCACTCCGGGCAGAGGCTGCTGCAATGGGGGCACAGATTCGGACATGCTCTGCTGCTGCGCCAGCTGCAAGACGGGCATGTTGCACAGCGGGCAAACCTTCCTCACCTCCAGCCATTTAATAAGGCACCTGAGAGAGATACAAAGAGAATATAGAAGACGAAAGGCCAACTAGATAATAATCTGCCCAAAATTTCCCAGATCACATTAGAGTATCCCACTACAAAGAGACACTGCTAACCCAAACTACCAATAATGCTACTGATAACAAGTCTAAAGTGAGCTCATATGATGTCTCAGGGCTGGTTATGTGTCTTCTCTTCCCATGTGGAATGTGAGAATGAATCTCGGGTTAGTCTGAGTGAGATGTTGCTATCTCTGCACTGATGAATAATTCACTGTAAGCACAGTTCTATTTTAAGCCGTGTTGGTCCCATTAGGTACACAAACAGATCTATGATACAGAAGTCCTCATTTAACCACTGACAGAGTTGGGATGTAGGAGCCTTTAGGGTTCTTTTTAGGAATTTTATCAATTTTATAATTTGTATGATTACAAATACAAATGTATTAATTCAATAATTAACTACTATCATTTTACCAGTTTACCATTTAATATATGACTTCACTTCAATGACCCATTTAAGCTAAAAATTGGCTGGATTCCCATAGAAGCAAACTATAATGTTGAAACGTTTATAAAGAACAGAGAGTTCCCCACCCCTTTGAAAAGAGTCCAAGTATAACGTTATTATAAAAGTTGTCAAATATGACCTGGTATACAAATCATTTGTTACTTTTAACTTTAACAATAGGGCTCCCTGTATAGTTTAGTTTAGAAAAATTTAGAAAAAAAATTACGTACTTAATCGCAAGCTTGTTAATTATTCCTGAATAATTCTCATGACTGAACTCAAAATTTGGCAGCCCTGTTTGTAGTAAGTTGAAGTTTTAGGTTTCCTGAACAACATTTACAAAATTCACTGTGCAAGTTAAAGTTAGATCTTTTGCTCCAATCGCTGGTTATTCAGATGATAGAAATAAGAGAAATATGTCCCAATAGACTAGAGTAATACAAATACAAATGTATTAATTCAATAATTAACTACTATCATTTTACCAGTTTACCATTTAATATATGACTTCACTTCAATGACCCATTTAAGCTAAAAATTGGCTGGATTCCCATAGAAGCAAACTATAATGTTGAAACGTTTATAAAGAACAGAGAGTTCCCCACCCCTTTGAAAAGAGTCCAAGCACTGCTCTGACATTTACTTTGGCATTTACTCTGATATACAACCCAGTGCAAATGTTTCACAAAGTGGCGAAAGAGAAGATGGATGAGTCAGACACATTTCAACTAGATCAATGGCAGATTACAGCTATCCAGCACATTTAAAACCATGTAACACTGTGCATTTGCATTTGATTGAAGGTTTTAAGTGTGTACACAAACAATAGGGCTCCCTGTATAGTTTAGTTTAGAAAAATTTAGAAAAAAAATTACGTACTTAATCGCAAGCTTGTTAATTATTCCTGAATAATTCTCATGACTGAACTCAAAATTTGGCAGCCCTGTTTGTAGTAAGTTGAAGTTTTAGGTTTCCTGAACAACATTTACAAAATTCACTGTGCAAGTTAAAGTTAGATCTTTTGCTCCAATCGCTGGTTATTCAGATGATAGAAATAAGAGAAATATGTCCCAATAGACTAGAGTAACATTTGAAGTTACAGTAGGAATGTATAGCTAATGTTGTGGGGTAATGTGAAGTAATCAGCAATCGTAGGATTTATTCATGTTTTTTTTTATGCCAGGTTGGAGTTATACATTGATTTGATAATATAGAAATGGTCTATGGGCCCCCTGAATTAGCCTTGACCACCCCCTGGCCACCCCATGTATAAACCTCTAGCTCCACCACAGTGTAAGAGGCAAGCCAAACGCTTTGATAAACAATCTGTCTCAGAGTGTGGAATTCTGTGGCAAAATACTCAGGTATTGGCTATTCCATATAAGGCTGAGGGCTAACATCTAGTTGGAATGTATAAGAAAATGAGAAAGTCAACTGAGGAAAAGCCAAACAGAAAGACAGCGTGTACCACGTAAAGATATTAAGCCAGATGTAAACAATGCTAAAAATTATGACTTTTACGGATTCCCAAAAGCATTTTTTTTTTTCAACATTTCACAACATAGTACTATGGTTACAGTTAGGTGACATAGTAGCACATTTTAAACCACACCTAAATTTTAAAAATAATATAACAAAAAAAAATATATATATATATATTTTAGAAATGTTCTGAAAACTATTTTATTTCCTATCTTAAAAAGACAAAATTGTGTCACTGAAAAAATAATGACTTTTTTTTTTTTTTACTGTAAATTTAAATTTAAGTTAAATCTGTAAATCTTAACATTTTGCAAAAATTCTGGCAACAACAGCTGCCATTTAGTTTTTTTTAGAATTTTCGGAATATTCGGAATTAATCATACAGCCTTGACAAAGTTTTAATTCACAATATAAATACCATTATAATACCTTGCTGTAATAATTCAGAATACAAGTGAAAGCTAAAAACCGATATGCTCCATAGCTATTTTTTTTCCAGGACATCTTCCAGAACTGTGTACAAAGTAAATATTTCATTAACCTTGCTGACAGCAAACAAGGGGGCAGGGAAATGCACAGTACCAGTTGTAAGAGAACAAAAGTGGTTTCGGACAAATGTGCCTGGGCACATGGGTGTCTGTCACAACAGTTATTTACTGTTCTTTGGGTGCATCATAAAACAAGATATAGTTCTGTATACAGTCCAAGTGCTTTAGGTGTCATTGACCCTGAGCAGGGGGTGGCTGGCGAATTATTGAGACACAATGCTTCTCTGTCTGAGATTGTCTGCTGAATATACACTGTTGGCTTTTGTGAGGAAAGAATGGCATTAACAGGCCAACAAGGGACAGAATGTTTCTTCATAACGCTAAACATGTAGCTAAATCCTGCACAAAACAGACACTGCTTTTTCTTTCACTATTACTTTTTATACTCCAACCAAGGCCGGTCTGGTTATAATAAATCATCCAGCCGGACCAGTGTCATTCTCATAATGGATATTAAGATGAACGAAAACTAAAACTAAGACTAAAACAGAAAAAAAGTTATCTGAAATAAAATAAAATATAAAACACTTAAATACACTGACAGTCTATATGTATATATATATATATATATATATATATATAAAAACACACAACTAAATTACCAAAACTTAAAATGAAAACAGACTATATTAAAAAATATAATTCACAATATTAACAAAAGCTACAATAGTATATCAAAGATACTAAATAAAACTACTGTGGATCATCATGCATTTCTGCACAAGCTCTACCGTATAATGTGTGTGTGTATATAATCACCTTATAGGAAGGGTACTTAATGTTTCGAGAGCTGAGATTATATTCACTCATCTCGCACTGTATCTTATGTAAGATCAAGGACAGGGGTGATAGAGCGCTGTGAAGCTGTATAATTCTGCTCATGAAGTCAACTGTAGCCGGATCACCTTTCTAACTCATGGGGGCTTGAACTTAAAAGCCGAGGCTACATGCTATGGTCGGACACTCCTTAATTCTTGGATCTAGTGAAGAACAATTCATAGCATTAAAGGGATAGTTCAGCCTAAAATGTAAATTCTGTCATCATTTGCTCACCTTCAAGAAGATATTTTGCAAGTCAGTGGTGGACAACATTGGATTTCTTTGTGTTCCACAGAAGTAAGTCATTCAGATTTGGAGTGAGGCTGAGAAAATGATGACAGAATGATGTTTTTTGGTGAACTATTCCTTTAAACATGGTGATATCACAGTTTATGATATTTCAGAACCAGATCTATGTTCCTCGGGGGGAACGGTGGCTTTGTTTACAAACATTCAGACGGTGTGCTGAATGTTTGTAACCTCTAACTATGCTAGTGAAAATCTCTCATGCCAGTATACAAACATAACATTGTTTTTTCCCCTCTTTGGCTTGTGTGCACAGGATAGAGGGTCCAATCAGCTTGTAGCTTGGCCCCACCTCTTCATGTAAGACCTTCCTTCTTGTCTGAGCACACATGCAACTGCAAACCAGACTTACCAGTACAGGCGAGGGGACTACTGACCCATTTATTTTCAGACCCACGAATGCCCTCTAGAAACCTGTTTGTGGGAATGTGTTGTCTAATAAGTATATGCTTTGTCTTAAAGAATTCCCATACTGCATACACAAGTTTATGCTAAAAAAAACCCTGCTAAACCACTGCAAGATTTGTCGACAAATCACTGTTATCATTGTTAATGAAAAAAAAAGAAATGAAATAAAATAAAATAACAAAAACAAACCTGAACCTAAAATAAATTTTCCTGAAATATGATGCCTCTATATATTTTATTTTAAATACAAATTTAGTTTAAATTTGTTTAATTAAAATAAATTCAAATGTATAATAACTTATCTTTTATATAATATATATTTATAAAACGTGTACAATGTCTATATATATATATATATATTTATTTTTATATGCTATAAAACAGAAAATTTATATTTTATATGATTTATGTATGATGTTTATATTGTCTATATATTTATATATAAAACATAAGAGATTAAACATTAAAAAAAGCTCAAACTAATAGTAATAAAGTGAAAACTAAACTAAATTGAAAGGAAAAACTGAAAATAGACATAAACCTGAAATTCCAAATTTAAAACTATAATAACCCTGACCTGTTAAACTGAACAGTATTAGTGTAGATTTAAAAACTTAACCAACCCTTATTAAGTCTTTATAAACAATGTTCCAATATGCTGTAGTTTAAACTACAAATAAGGGAAAAAGCATCTACATTACATATAATGTAGATTATATGTATAATCTACATTAGCATCACTAGCATCAATATGGCTGCCCACTGCTCCTACATTACATATAATGTAGATGACCACTTTTTCTACTGTCATTTTGTAGTACAATTGTCACAATTTTATGGTGGAATGGATTTAAATACAGTTAAAAATAGCTGAGAATACTAAGCCCTTATTGGTCGCTTAAAGCATAATCAAGTCGTGGCCTAATGGTTAGAGAGTCGGACTTGTAACCTGAAGGTTGCAGGTTTGAATCTCAGGTCCGGCAGAAATTGTCGGTGGGAGGAGTGAATAACCAGTGCTCTCTTCAACGACTGAGGTGAGACCCTTGAGCAAAGCACCGAATCCCCGGGCACCGCAGCAATATGGCTGCCCACTGCTCCGGGTGTGTGTTCACGGTGTGTGTGTGTGCACTTGGATGGGTTAAATGCAGAGTACAAATTCTGAGTATACTTCACCATACTTGGTCACACATCACTTCACTTTCAAATTAGCCTGGTTAACAGATATTGTTACCTAACAAATGATGGGAACACCTGCAAACTATAAAACATCTTCCGAAAAAAGCCAGTATCAGGCACATGGACGAAAGTGTTTCCCCAAAGCTATTTGTGAAAAAAAAAATCTATATAAAATCTTGAGTCTGACAAATGAGTGTCATGACTGCTGGCGCAGAAAGTCCAACAAAACATGTAGAATACCATACAAACTGAGATTACAAGTGCGGCTGACATTTGCTTGGCACTTCTGGGCAGTGCTCACAGTTTTCAGGCGGTGTTTCAAAAGATATGACTAATATAAAATCACTAATTGTGCTGTTAATATTGATGACACTTCTAGCACTTCATGTAGTGGCTGGGAGAACTTTGTGTTCCTTTCCAAGATAAAATGTTACTAATTGTTTTGTTTGTGTTGCAATTGCTGTGCTGTTATATCAAATACAAATGAAAAGAAGCCAGACGCTACACAAGGCCGAGTATTCCAACAAATGCCATCACTGTTTTGTTTAAATATTACATTGCATTCATGCATATACGCAGCCAGAAGACACATAAACGTTTGATGAAAATCTCCGCCTTTACTCATGATGCTTAAAATCTCCGCCTTTACTCATGATGCTTAAAATACAACGATGTGAAAACAATTCCTCGACAATGAACTCTTATGAGATACAGAAAGGGAGTGAAGGGCTATGAGAAATTCCAGGACAGTTTGAGCATTCAACAAGAGCTCTGGTGTCCTCACACCTCAATATTGTCGCTAACATTTCATTAGCACTCACATATGAAGTCAGGACACTGGCCTATTAACACGGTCATGTACAAACCATCACGGTGAAGGTTAAACACGTCATAGGCTCATGCTATTATTAAACATGGAGAGCATACATCTCCTGTAAAACGTCCTTATGTTCAGGGTGGAGGGTAGTTCAGGTTTAACAGTCTATATTCTGTATCCACTGAGAGGTACAGTGTAACTGATATTCATTAATATAATGACAGACAGCTACTGTGGTTACAAGTGTGATGTCAATTAAGGTGACAATGTTAAACTTGAGCATTTGAAATTACTCAAAATACAAAAACACAGAAAAAATAGACTACAACTGTGAACAGACAGTGATAAACACCAGTGTTTCAATAGTGTTGTAACATTTGACTACAAAAATACACAAAATACCAGAATTTGCATCAGTGAATCATTTCTTATTAAATCTATTCATGTACTGTACAAAGCCCTGTAATAAAACAGTTATTTTAAATAAATTTAATAAAAAAAGTCTTTACAACATCTTTTTGGCAAAAAAAAAAATAGTCCTGACACTCCAAAAAAGCTAATAATGTTAAAAACCAGTTTAGACAGGATTTGTTTTTTGTTGTTTTTTTATATTACTGTTAATTATTTTACTTTCATTAATTATTTTTGCTGAAAGATGTCCTTTAAATTTCATGTGCACATTTTTAATACCAAGAAAACACTTCCTGGCCAATACACATTATGTAATCATCTGAGAAAATGACTCACATGATTGGTCACAATAAATAAATAAATAAATAAAATCTCACCTCATGCAAGTTTAATTCTTTGACCTTTTCCTTTTGAATAACCTGTTAACAAAAAAAAATAACAATCAGTTTGTAACACTCCCATTCACACCTAAACTGTATCATACAGTAAATAATGTACATTTACATAATACAGTAGCCAGTTTGAACAGATACGCCAGCAGCTCACCTGCTTGTATGCATAGAGCTCTTTGTGAGCCTGGTGCCGTAACCTGGACAAAATAAATCTTTGTTTTAGTTCAGAGTGTGACTTTACATTTTCATAAACCTGTGCTGGAGAGATATTGATAGTACCAAACTATATATAAACAAAGACCAACATCAAGTTGAACCATGATACTAAAATATAGCCCACTTTAAATGGTAGTGTTTTTCACAGAGATTTCTGGGTGTGATAAATGCTTCACTTCTGGACCTCTGTTTAAATATTTCAGCTGTATATGGTAAACACATGCCTGGACCTTATTTTTCAGCCACAATTGAACAAATTGTGGTCTTTACGAGCCAAAAGGCATTGCTCCAGTCATCCTTATGATCATATATAGTATAAATTATATCCACCATATTTGAGCTTAATCATATAATTAAACACAGAGACATCCGCTTTCAGATATCTTCCTCTTGACATTGGCTGCGTCCAGTTCTAGCAGTGCTGTGAGCTGCCTGCCTTAGCATTTTAAAACTCTCTTCAGAGTCTTTCTAGAGTAGTTGGGTCTTGTATTGTCTCATCAAGCTTGACCACACTTTAACAGCCTGTCTGAACCAGACTGCCCAGGCACTACCTTCTCACACCGCTGCAATGCTTTACTGAGTGTGACTGTCAGACTGGAGCCAGACCCTTTAAAAGAACTATATACAGATACTCTTGGCATGAACTCAAGAAATGGAGGCAGCCAAGCAATGGACAGTCTACATTTAACACTATTTTGATCTTGAGCAAGTGTGTCACAGACAGAGAGAGAGAGAGAGAGTGAGAGAGGAGCCCTGATGGAAAATAACTGGAATGCATCAGGCATGATGCAAGAGTCTCTGGTGTAAGAAAAATGCTATTTAAAGAAAATCAGCAAATGCCTCACACACTATGTTTAGCCTCTAATTTGTTAACACTGAACTGTTAATGTCTGTACTAGAGCTGTTAGAACATTAGTCCTAGTCCAACAGCTTTACAAGACATTCATCATGGCCTTTTTTAATGTTTGTTTTGCTGAAACCCTTTTCATTTAGATGCTCTGAAAGATATGACATAATTTCAACCAATATTACTTCCTGTACAAAGGAAATGAACACAACATACGATACCGCAGTATCTTGAAATCTGATCAAAGATAATACAGTATACATTCAGAAAAGACTTAGCAAGTGAAGAAAGAGTTGGATAGATATGAGAAAAATGGAGACATGTATTGTAAAATTCCCTCTCGCAGCAGAGTGAGAGGGACCTGTAAAACAGGCAGCACAGTCTAGGAGAGAAACTGACATTCTGTAAGAGACCAGCAGGTAAAGGTGCAGATACTCCCTTTGGGGGAATTTAGGGGTGAGGATGAGGGATTTATGGGTATTTTAG
>NW_015650091.1:811593-835767 GCF_001515625.1 Sinocyclocheilus rhinocerous | reverse complement strand
TTGATATAGAGAGAGAGTGTCACAGAGAGAGAGAGAGAGAGAGAGAGAGAGAGAGAGAGAGAGAGTGAGAGAGGAACCCTGATGGAAAATAACTGGAATGCATCAGGCATGATGCAAGAGTCTCTGGTGTAAGAAAAATGCTATTTAAAGAAAATCAGCAAATGCCTCACACACTATGTTTAGCCTCTAATTTGTTAACACTGAACTGTTAATGTCTGTACTAGAGCTGTTAGAACATTAGTCCTAGTCCAACAGCTTTACAAGACATTCATCATGGCCTTTTTTAATGTTTGTTTTGCTGAAACCCTTTTCATTTAGATGCTCTGAAAGATATGACATAATTTCAACCAATATTACTTCCTGTACAAAGGAAATGAACACAACATACGATACCGCAGTATCTTGAAATCTGATCAAAGATAATACAGTATACATTCAGAAAAGACTTAGCAAGTGAAGAAAGAGTTGGATAGATATGAGAAAAATGGAGACATGTATTGTAAAATTACCTCTCGCAGCAGAGTGAGAGGGACCTGTAAAACAGGCAGCACAGTCTAGGAGAGAAACTGACATTCTGTAAGAGACCAGCAGGTAAAGGTGCAGATTCTCCCTTTGGGAGGATTTAGGGGTGAGGATGAGGGATTTATGGGTATTTTAGGACATTTTTTATGTTTATACTCATTGGCATGCAAAAACTAATCAAAACCAAAAAAAGCCCTGGCACTAATGTTGACGTCTAAAGGGCCACTCAAAAGAATGTGTTTTTGCGTTTAAAAATGCACAACGCGGCACACTGGTATGAAAAAAGCTGAACTTTTTTACCTTAAGTAAACGACGCATTTTTAGAATGCCATGTCATGCATAAGACACTGCAAAAGATGCAATGGACACACATGTCCACCTACTGCATATTTACAAAGGAAAACAATGGAAATGCAGTGAAGTGGAATGCAAAAATGTGTTTTGTGTGAATAGCACCCAGTCTGTGGGGGCTGGGTGAAAGTAGTCAAGGACCATTCGTTCTTCAAAGCAAAAATACGATCATAACGTGATGGGAACGCAAAATAACAAGATATTCATGTTTCATAATCTTGGCCAAAATCGTACCGTGTAGTTCCTTCCTGAGGTCGGCTAGGTCAAGATACACTGTCGTTTGACAAACTACAGGCAGTCATGATTGCTCACGCACCATTAGGGTAGTGTTCCAGTTCATCACGTAGAAAACCACCTTATAACCATTTCCCTGCATTGTAAAATAACTGGTACAGCTATTAACATGTCACAGTAAGTGCTCAATCTCAGACGTGTGTGTGAATTTCGATTTTCTTCCCATGAGGATGACTGCGCCAGACAAACACTCCCCCACCCGGCTGTTTTCTTCTCCATGTGTGTGTTCGCCAGTCACAGGGGCATTTCGCATTTGTGTGTCAGAGCTGGTACATGGCTGCTACGTGCGGCTGCGTGTGTTTGCTCTCAATCACGACATCCTTCACAGGTCCACTTGAGCTCACGACTCTCACGTTGTGAATGTCGCACGACTACAATCGGATGGTCCTTTATTCAGTCTATGATTTTCCTGATAAAATAGCAGTTTAACTAAACAGGTCAAGAGACCAGCTCTAGATCTCTATCATTTCATAAGGAATTTAAAAGGAAAGCGTCTTTTACATAGGAATCCCTGCTGAAAAGACCAACTTCATGCTTGTCTAGCTGGTGGACCAGTATAGCCATAACTAGTTAAGATAATAGGAGGGTTAGTTTCACCTAAAAGGAAAATTCTGTTATCATTTACTCACCCTCATGTTTTAAAAACCACATTACTTTCTTTCTTCTGTGGAAAACAGGGAAATATTTTTAATAATGTACTGGTCGCCTTGTTCAGTGCATTCACAATGAAATGGGACTGGAGCTTTCAAGCTTCATAAAGGACACAAAAGAACTATAAAATTACCTTAGATGTGGTCCAAACAACTATATTCCAAGTCTTCTGAAGCCATACAGTAGATTTGGTATAGAAAAGGCTGAAATGTATGTTTAGTGAGCCGTTTAGCACACTGGCCAGATCAACGTGACTGGATCAGTCTGATTATTTGCCATTTTCGGCTTGACAGCACCAGTCCTCAATCACTTTCATTGTATTAAAAAGAGTAGCCAAGATATTCTTTAAAAATACACTTTTTGTATTCTACAGGAAGAAAGTCATGCAGGTTTGAAATGCCTTGAGGGTGAATAAATGACAGAAAATTCATTTTCAGTAAGAACCCTGGTGGGTACAATAGCATACAGACAACCAGTAACCAAACACAACATATGCTGGTCTTCTCATTAGGGACGTCTCCATCCTGTCAAAAGCAACTGTTAAATCATGTAAAAAAGCTGTGTATTAAGCACTCTGTGTTCTCCCCTATCGTTTCAACAATGCTGAAGGTATACGTGGAGGTGAAAAATAGCAAGATAAAAATGTAGTGGAAAATGCAGCTAGGCAGAATGGTGGCCTACTATTTTGGTACTTGCTGAATTTGTGATTGTTGTCATTTCCATTATCCCCTGCTGGTGTAATGTACAGTATAAATATTTCAGAGCTGGTTTTCAGATGTACAGTGGCCGCACTAACATATTTTGTGAAATGTTGTAGGTGAAAAGTGTACTTGTGCAGTATTTTATTTATAAAATAAATACCAGTTATTTTGACATTTTAGTAATTAATTATTATTTAAATGACGTTAATGCATTTTTAAGTGCCCCTGAAATGTTTTTAGGGGCCACATACTGTTTGTGCATGGGGGCATAACAAATGTTTGCTGGTAATTCAGTGAGGAAGTTATGAATATTTGTGAACTAATTACATGCAAGGGAGACTGCATCTTTAGAAGCTTGGAATCTGGGCTAAATACAAACTTGTTTATAAATGACTTGGTAATCTGACAGTTTTTCATTCAAGAATCTAGTGTTTTTTTTTACTGGTATGACTAATATAAGACTATAAAAGGCTACCAATACAGGTAAACATTTGAAAATACAATAATGGGGGAGGCAAAGTCAAATAAAACAGAACTAGTTTATAATAAATGGGAAAGAACTTACCATCTTCCCCACTGGTTAGGGTGAATTTGGATGAGAGCCGCTGGCTCTCACTGTCTTATATAAGAGATGCTACAGAATTGCACATTAAAGCTTCAGTATCTCTGCTGCAAGGAATGACCACATGGCTGTGCTCAGGACAAATCTGACTACATGACAGCAGCTCAATAGCTGAAGGAAAAAGAGTTTCTTAAGCTTCATGAAGGACCAAATATTCCCATTTCTGTGTTTGCTCATTGCCAGGTTCATTCTCTCTTGAAAAGTAAAAAAAAATCAATGTCCTTCAAGTTGTGAAGCAGCTGCTGTAGAGTTCACTCAATCAATAAGGGAAGTTTGTGACACAATGTAGTTTCCTCGAGGTTGAAAATGCATTGATTTGTGATCGGGCAACTAAGCTGCTTTGGGTTCAGTTATTGTGAAAATAAGAAGCTTTATATCCATCTACATGGAAACTACCAGCCAAATCCAAGCAGGGGAAAGCTCGTAACGGTGTTTTTTATTTTAAATTCAGATTATCAAGTCAGTAGTTTTCTTAGCTTCTCCAAACTGTGCTGTTTGACCTTCTCACTCTTCATGAAAATCTTTGTTAGTGCATCGAACAAAAAAAATTGAAAGTAACAAAACCATTTCAGCAACAAGTAATCATGATCTTCCTTCAAAATGCCAAACAATTGCCTTTCTGTCCTGATCATCGCTTATTTAGGAATTTCAGAAGCTTAGGATTTCATTTACAAGCTGAAGACACCATCCCCAAGAAAATGCTGTTTTGCAGTAGAGCTGTTCAGGCATGCCATCAAGACATGGTTTGTAGACCAACCTGGAAAGGCTAATTTGCCATGGGCTCCCATGGGAATTGGACTGAATGTGTATTTTAAAAATATAAATGAATAAATAAAAATCACATTACGGTATGACAGTGTAATTTACAGAGAAGTCTATATAATGAAATGCTAATATCAGACCTTATTTTACTCATAAACCTAAAACTAATTCCATCATTTCAGAGGGAACCCATTCTGAAACGGAACAGCTCTATTAGAACAAAACAACAACAAACTGTGTTAATGTGTAGGATTAGCTTCTCAGTACTTGGCAAAAGTATAAATGAATGAAGTTTGCAGATTTATCTCTACTTCTTTATTGGACAGCCACTAATAATTAAAGCATGGCTCTGAAATTCAGACTTGGTTCAGTCTTCAAAGTAAGCATGATAAAAGCTGCCTCGCATGGTATGAACACGGTGTGAAGATGAAAGAGAACTGTTACTTTTATATTTGTGGTGTAATTGTGCCTTTAATGACGTACATTGGTCCTGATGGCAACACTCTACACCACACGTTCCAACTACACCCACTTGTTCATACAAGGTGGATTTCCTTTTTCATTAATTTTCAAACAAATCATGATGCAAATTACTCTTAAATGTGTGTTACCCGTTTAATTACAACAATTCCGTTTTGTAGCCTGTATATTTAGGGATTAAATCAGACTTTCAAACCCTGTAACTGGCTGAAGAGGATAAATAAGCAAATGTATGGCATTTTGAGGCTTGTCCAAACACATTCTGCTGCCGCACACATAGAAGAGCCTGGTGGTCTTACCGAATCAGGTAGCAGCAGAAGAGTAGGCTGAGGATGAAGACGAAAATGGCCGTCCCAAAGACCACAATGTAGATATTGAGAGGAAGGTTCTGGAACCCTATATTTGGCATCCTGAAACTGTAATGCTGTAAATCTGAGGTCATGGATAACCTAGAATGAGAGGGAAAAGAGACAGAGAAACATCAGCGAGTGATTTATTGATCACAACACTAAATGCAAGTGCAAATGCTAGCAGACCACATGCCCATTAGTGCAGTAATCCATTTATGCTGTGTCAGCTCAGTCTCAAAGGAAAATAATCACCCTGTCTGCCGATGCACGTATAAGCGAATGTTCTTGTCAGTATGAATGTGATTTGATATGTGGCTTGGCTTGATTTCTGGACGGTTTCCACAACAACTGCTTATGTACCCAACAGACCAATGAATAAACTCATTAATGCATTAAATTGTGCATTGGGCAGTGCATGTAATATTGTAGGGGAGAGAGTTTGAGAACATTGGTCCTGCAGGAGCCATTAAGTAATACCCACACTGTCTGTCTGTGGGAAATTAGTGTTAACTAATCTACTGAGAGTCAGCACAGCTTTGACTTGGTCCCTTATGAGCATGTTTTTTAGATATTTAATCTATCATATATTCACTTCTGACTGGAAGAAATACTAAAAATTAAACCCTAAAATTGCTAACAGAATACATGTTCTTGCCAAAACGTAAATTCAGTAATGGCATGAGTACAGTCACCCCAAAAAGTATTTGGACACTTCAGAGTTTCAATTTCAATGTGTTAGAAAGCAAAATATCAAATAAAATGTAAAACAAGAGCCAAAATGTAAGGGCCAAACGTTTCAAAAAGGATAATAAAACAAAGTCACCTGCATTAAGGAAAACTGTTTAATAAAAAATTTAAATGCTGTCTTTAAGGCAAGACGCGACTGTATATGCAAAACCATTGTTAATTCAGGTACTGGTGGATTTTGGGGCAATTTTGCTTTTATAGGTTGTTTTCTTTCAGACTAGTGGAAAGAAAACATCCAAACACAAATTTAAGTGTTTGTTTTATTACAATTTAACTATTTCTGTCTGTATTTCAATTACAGTACATATCTTTAAAGGCTGCTTTCTCAAAATGTGTTGTTTATCTTGCACTAAGCCAAAAATCTCCACTTCAGTAGCACTTGCACACATTAAATTTAACAGTTTTATTCATATTGATTGAATTTGCTAATATATCCACCTGATGTATATATTTAACATTTTATTCTTAAAAACATGGTGTGTGTGTAGGTCTTTGTTTGTTTATGTGTGTGAGAGTGAGAGTGGGACATTCTTTATGATGCTACTCCCCCCAGTGCGGGCATGTCTGGACATGCCTTTAGTAGACAAGAGACATGTGGGACAGTGTGTGTGTGTGTGTAAACAAAGGGGAAGGTATAGAAAAACCGTGTGATGTAACAGCACATGCAGCTGGGTGTTAGCCATTATACTTTGTTCTCTCAGTCTTGGAGCTGCTATACTCTCTGTATAAATATTTGACATCCTGGACCTGTCTGAATGTGAGGGTCTTTGACACATTCGGAAATGCTCCCACTTTCCTCTGCCTGTGTCTGTACAGCTTTACCCATGCAAAGCTTTCTGACAGATGAGGGTAAATATCCAAACAGAAAATCAATAACCAGCTGCCTTTACACACACACAGTTATATCAATAACAGCATCGCTTACTCTCACCGATACAGTATGTACTAGTAAACAGTATACATTTTTTTTACCTAGTTTGAGGTCTGAATCTGTCGGGTTCATGATGCAATTTTGCCTCTGTGGCAAAATACGATTGTACAGCCATTAATTGTCTGAGCAATTGCGGCCTGGTTCTTGTCACAAAGCCAAAACATATATACATACTGACATTTTAATGTCCTCAAACACAAAGATGCATGTCCTTGGGAAAACTCCTCAAGTTTAGGACATAGAAAAGAATCCGGAAGGACCGACATGTTAAAAGAATGATGGGTTGGGCATGTTGAATAGGTAGCTGGGAGAGGCTCCACTGGCTGCAGGCAAGTACTTATCCTCCTTTTCCCCTCAGGACCCCAGTGTCAGTGGTACTATTCATTTTAATGTCATGTCTGTTGAATGATTACCTGCTTGCAAAATTTGTCACTTTTTAATATATTTTAAAATACAAAATATTCCTGTGTTTGCATACCTGAAACAGCCATTACTGCAGACTTCAGTGTCACATGATCCTTGAGAAATCATTCTGATATGCTGATTTTGTGCTCAAGAAACATTTCTCACTGTTATCAAAGTTGAACAAAGAGACACATTGATCTGAACAAACAAAAAACAGAGTTAAAAAAGATAGGTATTCATTGCTGATAATAATGGAGCAAAAACTTCTTTACTTGTAATTGGTTTGCCTCCAATTTAATGCAGGGTCTGTGTCAGGTTACAGTGAGTTGCTCAGAGACAAGAAAACAAAGTATGAGAGCTGGATGCATTTGTCACAACATCACTTTCACCCCAGTTAACAGTCACAGCATTCCAACTGAGATTTGTGTTTATCAACCATAATGAGGGAAAACTGAGTAAAAGGGGTTTTGATAGGTTAAAATATCCACCACAATCATAAAGTATGCACTGATGTGAAAATTCTGGGCCGATATCAATAACAATTAATCAACAGCTTGTTGCGGCTTACTTTACTTTATGAAATGAGGAATTAGCAAATGCATCACACAGATCAGACAGTCTTGTCATATCATTAGAAAGATCTCATCACTGAGACACTAAAATAAACCCTGTAAAACTAAATAAATGAGTAAAAATATTGGGCTGTAATTAAATTTTTCGTATCATTAATAAACAACTAATTTTATCCAGTAAGTGCATATAACTGCTGCTATTTCAAATACACAGTTCTATCTTTGCATTGCAAGTTTTATCTTGTAGGTAATGAAACAATTTACTGAGTGAAGTGCTATTGCTCTGCAAACTCATTTTTGCCTACATAGTCAGCTCAGTGCAAAATTCCTCATCCAATTTTGCTTACGAGTCTCGTCCAGCATAGAAGAAAAAAAAACATTCAAACAAAACTGGCTCTCTCACATAAATGTACTTAAGCTGGATCTTTAAAAGCAGCTATCAAATTTGACTTTATAACCATTTAACAGATCGTAAATGTCAAGAACTGCAGCACTGATTTATAGTGTAAGTGATTACAATTTATGATTTTATGGCACTGTTAGGAAAAAATCCTTTGTTTACTCAAGACATAATAACAAAAATCCACCTTGGGAGTGTTAGGGATTTTCCCCAAATCTGATCCTGTGATTCTGAGAAGATGTTTCTTAAATGAGCAATAGGCATCTTTCCTTCGTGTCTCATTCTCGATGGACTACAGTAAGATAGTTATGTAACTTTCAACCTTGCCTGTAAAGGGACTCTCCAATAGTGAGCAGATCAGATGGTCTAAAAGTTTTAGAATTACATGTCAACTTCTCAAAAGAGAGAAGACGGAAAGCTTGCAGAGGTCGCAGCAGGGACACCACAAATGAAAACCCCCTGTGAACCGCAGTGACAGTTTCACGTACCAGCTTCTGCTAAGCAAGGGAGTCGCAGACACCAAATGTATCCCGGAGCCACTGTCCTGCTGTGGAAGACAAGCCGAACCACAAAAGGTATTTTTAAGTGTCTGTCAGGCCATTGCTGCCACCCAACATGAAGGGAAGTGAAACTAAACAGCTTCTTTTTCTGATCTTCCGTACCACAGGGTGCAATATCCAGTCTCTTCTCGCCTCTACTTCCCATTATGTCACCAAACTGACCAGACAAGGTCATTCTGCAATGCTCGGCTTGCCGTAACGACACTGCCAAATGGTATTTTCACCTCCACTGAGGAGGAAAAGCTTTTCAGTAGAGCAGAGTCACTCTCAGAGCTATGAGGAACTGCAGAGTAACACTGTGGCCCTTGCTTGTTCAAAATGTGCTGCATTTTAAAATTCTTAATATACTCAGATGGGTTATAAAACGCACTCTTGGGCTTAAAAGAAAGTTCTGACTAAACAAAATGATTCACATACAGTGAGCCATGTGCAAAGCAGTAGTACTTTTTGTTTTGTTTTTTAAAACAAAGCAACAAAACCTACTCTATAGTGCCCTATTCACATCTACTTAATTTCAATTTCAATTTCAATTTGAGTGTAAATAAAGGAGTGAGAAGTATATAAAAAAGTCTCAATAGCCCATTTGGTACACTTGAAATATAGTAAAGCACTTAAAGGATCTTTGTTACAGAAAATAAATCTATTCCTACAAGATGACTTACTCACAACACTAGTAAATGATCGGTGCTTGAAAACGAAATTGCACTGGAGTGAAAGCAATAACAATTAACAATAATCTTGAACCTTGAATAACAAAATTTGCTAATATTAGTATCATGAACTTAGCATTTGCATTATGTGAAATAATAATAAACAACATATTTTTTACAGCTTTTATCAAAGTTTGCCTTAATTTATAAATATACTTGTCTGTAAATAATTCATGATCATTCATAGTTCATTAACTGATACAACTTGAAATGTTAAAAATGTAAATATTAACACTGTTCAAATACGTAAATGCTGTAAATGTATAACCCTTGAAGGAACACTTGAAACCCATTTGTAAGTGACAGTAACAGAATAGGGCTTTCTATGCCCTGCCTCCCTTTCTCTCACTATCTCTCTCTCTCTATATCCACATTATTACATTAGATCATAGGGCACAATGTCACATTCCAATTTACGTGCGTGCATTAGCTAAGCTCTAATCGCAATTCTAGACCTACCATGCCCTGAGTTTCCTTATTACTCTTTAAAAAAAAAAAAAGATGATCTGAGGAGGCCTTCAACTTGAAATGTGGCACAGGGTTTAGAATTTAGATACTTTTATATTTGAGCTCAAAGTTTAGAAAAGTATAGTCAACCCAAGAAACTTTCATTTTCAGGCCTGAATACTACATTACTGAGACATTACAGGGACAATTAGGTAACTTTAAATGTCTGTGCCTTTAAACAGAATGCTATTATTCAAGTAGCCAGTTAACCTAACAGCTATTCTCATGTAGGTAACAAACTTTAAAGGTGCACTAAGGAATATTTGAATTATTTGAACGCCGAGGTTGCTTTGTTTCTTCTTGATAGGTGACGTCGTCTTCCATGTGAAACGGAGCTAAACCATTCAACACACACTACCAAATATATTCGACCTGGATTACCATAGTAACACTCATCGCTTTCACTTATTGATGACATCATACCCTTGGCCTGCAGGCATAGCAGATTCCGCCATCATTGCTGCCAGGGTTGTGTACGTACGTGTGGGGCGGAGTTATCAAAATAGGGGCGAGGTCCTGTTGGGGTAAGGGCGTGTTTGTTTTGGTGCTTTCAAATATCAACATCGTTTGGCAAAATTCGCTTAGTGCACCTTTAACTAAATTGCTCTGCAAGATTCCTTTCCAACTATTGCTCCACTATGACGGTAGTTAACCTAAAAAAATTAAACTGACTGTAGTAGAAGACTACAATTTATACAATATTGTCCATTATAGCACCCACTAAATATGAGAATGCATTGCACACTTGTGTTGTGTTATGAATTGTGTTTCTGGCACATTTTGGAATGCAATGAAATGTAAAATTGAAAGTTATTGTCATTTAGCAGATTATTTATCCAAACTAAGCTACAATACCCATATTTCAGAGGCATTTTCAGGTTTCAAACCTACAACTTATTTTGGTTAGCACGGCAGTCTAGATTTGCAACCAGCAGGTCACACAAACCACGTTCATACTTTGCAAGAAAAAAGCTGTTATTAATTGCCAAATCCATAGCTGATATAGTTAATGTTTGACCACCCTCATATTACTGTCTTCTGGAAATGTCTTCAATATGCACAAAGTCATCCTGACAATAAAAGCTGGAAATATCAATTTTTGTTACCAGTAAGAGCAAAAAAAAAGTCCATCTGAGGTTAAAAGAAAAGCACCCCGGTATCTCTGGAAAAGAAAATAAGATACTTTCTCTTTCTCTGTCTATAGGCCACCAAAGACAATTCTCCATATACGCTAAGGATATGCAACTTTCTAACATTCAACTTCACTTTCAGATTTGCTTATGAGTCATGTCTCACTTTGACACTCAGCACAGACGCAAAAGGAAGCATTTATTGCAGTAAAGAGAGTTATAATTACACACTCTGTGCTCAACCCTGATTGCTAAAGTGTTTGCATAGAGATGTTGTGAAACTCAGTAAAGTAGACCATCAGCACACACCTTTATAATGACTTCTCTTATGTTGCCTGGCAGCTAAAGACCCAGTGGCAAACGTTAATGCATAGATATTTCACACATCCTCTGAGTGGCCCCAAACATATGCAAATTTTGGATATGACATTATTGTATTAAAGTATAAATATTAAAGTGGACCTTTTAAGACAGCATCCTAACCATCATGGAACAACATAAGTGACTGATTTGAAACACAATGCAGGACATCTGAGTCATACAAATAGCGCTCTTCACATGTAGTACACAGGAAACACTCAACTCACAATAGATGGCAATAGAGTTTGACATCAGTATGTTGCTTGGCAAATACTCTAGCATGAAAAAATACTGGGTCAAATGTTGAGTAAAATATTCAATTATTCAAATATTCAATAATCCAACTTTTAATATATACAGGGTCAGGGGTTGGACAAAATAATCTGAATACATTACTGATACGATCTTTTATTTATCTTTTCATTGTCTATATTCTCTAGTTTGTATATCAGTGTAGTATATCTTTTGTTCAGCAGTGGTTAAGTTACAAGCACTCAGTGAAATGTGTGACTTGTTGGACTTCCTAAAAAACAAATGCACAAAAACTGACCACAGTGAACATCACAAAGCCAACATCCTTGAAAGAGCTGCAATTGCTAAAACTTTAAATCACAAAAACAAACATGCTAAAATTCACAAAAGATGGTGTCAAGATCATGAAACCTGGACCGTTGGAGAGCCAAGACGAACTTCAGCATCTGCCCTGGCAAGCTCAAACACCTGAATATTATCAAACCACTGCAGACAGTTTTGGAGAGAAAAGCGAGAAGTCGCTTCTTCAGTACTGAATACAGTATATTAATAATCAACATTTCTCATGTCCTATTTTACAACTTATATTCATTTTTCTTTTCGCAGAGCATTTTGGGATTGCCTTCTCCGCAAAGGATGCATGTGATACTCAGACTTTACTAAAAGTTGCGTCACTGAGAAGTTAATATACTGTTGTCATCCACCCTTTGCGTCAAGAGTGTATCTATAATGATCTAAAATGTTGTCTGGATAGGCAGACATTAGATTACTAGGTTTTGGAACAGACAGACTATAATTTTTCCCTATGTAAAGTGTTTACTCAGCTTTTCATTCCAAGACAGTTAAGTCCATTCAACAAAACAAGACAAAAATAACTCTACTACTCTTACTGACACCACTCTTTGACCTCTCTACAACACTTGTGTAACCGTCGACGTGAAAATAAAATTGACGTGACACATTCATGGACACTTGCTTCCATAACCCACCTTTGCCTGTAAGTTAAAACTCTTATTTTGCATGCACACTATCAAGCAGAAAAAAGACTCCTTGCTAGGTACTTCTAGTAATATTCCATCATAGGGAGGGTAGTTGTTACCCCCCACCATCAAAGGAGGAGCACAATATCTCAAGGCTTAGAACTATAAAAACCATGTTTTTACTGTCAACATGCCCATACTGAGCAGCAAACATTACTCCCCACCTAACATTGTTAGTTGATAGTTCCCTTTTTACAGTCGGTTGGACTCCAAACAAAATCAATAGGGCTATATTAGGGAAATTAGTTTGGATAATTAGTATTCCTGATGCCTGTCAGTAAACAGGGGCATTGGAATGCAAAACATTTTTACACAATGCACAATGATTCTGCGTTCCTAAAAAAAAATTTATAGTCTACTGACCATTAAAGGCTGGGAAAAGTTTGAATTGCTCAATGTCCTTCTATTCACTGGAGCTCTTTAAAACAGCAACATGCTTTACCAGAAATTGATTTTTAGTTTTATTTTTTATCATTATCGTTTTTTGTCTATTTTTCTTTATTACGGGAAAAAGCTGTTTGCACTCTTTCGCAACAAAGTCCCAAGCCAATTTTCAGCAACTTGCATCGAGCCCCTGTATCAGAACAAAGGCTGCACTCTAAAAATTTTGCACTTTAAACCCAATTTTGGGTCAAATATGGACTAACCCAACTTTTGGGTTAAAAATGTAATAAAAAAAATTAACCCAACAGCTGGGTTAGTCCATATATGACCCAAAGTTGGGTTGAAACAACCCAGCATTTTTTTAGAGTGTGCTGCCTGAATCTGAAGTGGAAATTTCCACTGAGCCTTGAGCCCTGGCTATCCCAGTTGCACATTTGAAACTTAATATTACAACAAAACTAGAGGGCCTTCAGCTTCGTAAGGGGAGTGGTGTGGGTTCTGACAGTGTCGGTGCCAGGTTAGTGAGTCTTGCAGAACCATGTCTACAGTAGCAGTCACTCACAATTATTAAAAAAAATATATATATAAAATAATAATAAAAAAAAAACCTAGAATGTCTCAAAATGAACTGATATTACAAAGCTTGCTTTCAAGGTTTCAACTCAGCTGAGAGAATAATAGATAGTATCAGACAATGACTGTGCCATTGTCTGCATAAATAAACACTTTTCTTATCAGTGTAATGAGTCAAATCTGCTCTTTCACTACTACTCTCCTAGTCGATCTTAAAGGATGGGGCTTCTTTGAAAAATTCACACTTGCGGAATCTAAATCCTCTCACAGCTTTAAAACTCACAAACGCTTGAAAACTGAAGTGAAGATTAATTTTGATGTGAAGATTAACTTTGATCAAATTACCTTGAAATTTTACTCACAAATATTAAGAACACTACACAATTTTGCAGCTTCATAATCCTGTTAATGTGAACATTGTTAAAAAAAAAAAAAACTTTGCCACAACTGTTTATGCAACAAGCTACAACATATAAGCATATACACAACCGTTTAAAAGTCAGGAATAAGTAAGACTGTTTTTAAGACATTCATACTTTGATTTTTATATTTTACTTCTATAACAGCAAGGACACATTCAATTCATCAAAACTGACTTTATTTATATTTATTTATTTATTTATAAAACTGAAGAGTTGTATTTCTAATAAATATTTTTCTATTCATTAAATAAACATTCTATTTATCAAAGAATCCTGAAAAAAATGTATCACAGTTTTTTTTACAAAAATATTAAGCAGCACAAGTGTTTTCAACATTGATAATAATAAGAAATGTTTCTTGAGCACCAAATCAGCATATCAGAATGATTTCTGAAGGATCATGAGACACTGAAGACAGGAGTAATGAATGCTGAAAACTCAGCTTTGCCATCACAGGAATAAATTACATTTTAACTAAACCATTTAAATGTTAAACTGTAATAATATCTGACAATATTACTGTTTTACTCTGTTTGCTCAACCTTGGTCAGCAAAAGAGATTTCTTTCAAAAAATTGTCTTTTCTTTTTTTATGTACCGACCCAAACCTGTGAACGGTAGTGTTTCTTATCTGTCAAGGCTATAAAACAGGTTTGATGAATAAATAGTAAGTTGTAAACGTTACATGCATTTTGACAGATTCGAAAAATATATATAAAAATATATTAAACATAATATAAAAACAAGGATTCTAGAGGTCATAGTTCTGCAAATAGTCCTGATGGATGGTCGGTTTTTCCTGAGCAAATGCAAACCTTGTACATCTTTTATTGCATCTCTGACCCATGTAAAGTAAACCTTTACCACATTAATTCAGACTTTAAAGGGGTCATATGATGCTTTTTTAAAGATCATTATTTTGTATATTTGGTGTAACAGAATATGTTGACATGCTTTAATGTTCAAAAAACACATTATTTTTCAAATACTGTACATTATTGTAGGTCCTATATGCCCCGCCTCTCTCAAACGCTTCGTTTTCTACAAAGTCCCTCCTTCCGACAAGCGCAGTCTGCTCTGATTGGCCAGCTGACCCAGTGCATTGTGATTGGACGAACACCGCAAGCACTCGTCGGAAATGTAACACCCCTTACCATAATCGCGAGCTTCATCTTTCAAAATAAATGTAAAGACAGAGCACGAAAGGGGAACAGAGTCGCGTGACAAACACAGTAATGATGCAGTACACAAGCCACGGTTAAGACAGCTGACTCCACTGTGATCTATCTATCTATCTATCTCTCACACTCACACTCACACAATGTGCAAAACTCCGCATTTGAACAGTCAATAGCAAATACTTAAACTAATAACAAAACAGTAGCTGATTCAGAAGCGCCAGATTGTCATAGCAAAGTCAGAATTACCTCCTCTCCTAGGTTCACGAAACGGTCGTCCATAAAATGCATTGCTGCTCTGTTGTAAGTAATCTTAAAGATTCCTAAATGCATCTACTTTCGGAAGGCCAAATAAAGTGCTTTTGCTTTCGCCTAGAAACACACAGCATCTCCCTGACATGCTGCTTCAACACTAACTGCGGTTACTGAAACCACGCCTTCTTTCTTTGCGTGCACATTTGGGCCGCATTATGCAAATATTTCCACATAGTGAGGTAGATATGTGGGGGCGTGTTAGAACGAGCCGTTTTAGGGGGGCGTGGCAGAGTCTTAACTTTGATAAAGAATATCTCTTTGGTTTTGAGACTTTAGTCTTTGCAACTTCAGGGATCTTATCTATGCACAATCAGCTTATAACACTCCAAAGAGAAAGGAAAACTTGAAATTGCATCATATGACCCCTTTAAATTTGTGTGTGATAACAGCACAGAAAGGAACCTTGTATCAATGAAACCATCATCTAAATCATCAAAGATTAGCATTAAAAAATCGTCTTGTCTCAGTTTGTGTGGGCAGTGAGATTAATACACTGTTTAAGGGCAATGGTGTTACTCCCACAGCTAATTAATCCATTTTAAGCAGAAGCAGAGCTGCAGATGAGGGATTAGACAGGACAGAGAAGAGAAGCCAAACCCATATGACTTTATCTATTAAGGAACACAAAAGAAGAAATGTTGTCTTTTTGTGTTCCATGAAAGCAAGAATGTTATATGGGTTTGGAACAACATGAGGGTGAGCAAACGACAGAATTTTCATTTCTGGGTGAACAGGAATACACACTGCAGACTAAGCACTGGAAAAGAGATGATATGATTTATAGGTCCAGAGTAATGATGAATAGTGTGCATGCTATCAAATAGCTTATCTCGCAATAATTCTCTCCAATGCTCTGCTGTGCTGAGTGTGCAAGCTGGCTTGTTATACTGATCTGAGAACAGATCTGTTGTCACTTTTATGAGTGGTTTAATGATCCTAAATGTACATAAGAAGGCAAGTGTCCTGTCTTGTGAGCTGCCTTAAACAGTAACATGAGAAGGTACAAACAAGTTGCAGTGACACCAGCAGCTGTTGCCCCTAATTTACCCTTTCAGCCGACATTCCCCACAGGGCCCTCATAAACAACTCTGTATTTATTTTTGCCGGTCTTTCTTTTGGTCTTATTTCTCATCTTCTGTTCATCGTGTGGCCATGTATATACTGTACACAAATATGCACGCAATAGCCCTTTGATTCAGTATAAGTATTACACTAGTATCTTTCACTAGAGAATCAGTGTTTCTAAAACAACACAGAGTGTTCTTCTTTCAATGAGTCTATAAAAACATCAGATACTGGAAATATCAGAGCAACTGTTCATTAAAGAGACTTACAAGCTGTTGATGCAAGACATTATGAAGGTGAGCGAATTCAGCTGAGCGAGCAATCATACAAGGGACAGTTTAATTCTTTCATAATATATGGAGAATCTCTATAACTGCATTTTGCTGATCAATTAACTTTAATAGAATATTTCACCCAAAAATTAAAATTTGCTGAAAACTAACTCAACTTAAGGCCATTCAAGATGTAGATGAGTTTGTTTCCTCATCTGAACAGATTTAAGGAAATGTACCATTGCATCACTTGCTCACCAATGGATCCTCTGCAGTGAATGGGTGCCGTCAGAATGAGAGTCCAAACAGCTGATAAAAAACATCGCAATAATCCACAACAAATCCAGTCCATCAATTCATGTCTTGTGAAGCGAAAAGCTGTGTGTTTGTAATAAACAAATTCATAATTAAGACATTTTTAACTTCAAAGAGTTACTTCTGGCTAAAATACAAGTCCTCTATCCATAACAAGCTTTCTCCAGTGATAACGTTGTTCTGTTAGAGGAGAGAAATATACACAGATCAAGCACTGTCTACAAACTAAAGCTCTAAACAAATGTCAGTGGATTCGGATGTAAGAGGATTTTCCACTGGAGGAAGCCTGCATTAAAACGTCTTAACAATGGATTTGTTTCTTACAAACACGCAGCCTTTCACATCACAAGACATTAACTGAAGTCATGTGGATTTTTGTGATGTTTTTATCAGCTATTTGAAGTCTCATTCTGACGGCACCCATTCACTGCAGAGGATCCACTGGTGAGCAAGTGATGTGATGGTAAATTTCTCAAAATCTTCTATTGAAAATACTAACTCTACATCAAAAGCTACATCTTGGATGATCTGAGGGTGAGAAAATGTTCAACAAATTTTCATTTTTGAGTGAAATATTCTTTTAAATGACCAGACAACTTGAACTCAGCTATCAAATATGTTGTAAAGCAGTATATTAAGACTTACACTGGCAGATATAGCATCTTTGTGGATTTTAGGCAGGATTCAGAATTCAGGAGCCTGCAAAACATGATGACTAATTCACATCTTTACACTTTAAAAACTTACATAATCCTTTTTTTTTTTTTTAAATCCTAATGCTATTTCACGAAATAACACAACAACGGCTGATCCGTTACAACATATACATGTCAAGTCTGTTTTATCATAGGTATATCGTATTATTCTTGAATATAATTGTTTTTTCTTTAAAAAATTTTAAAATTCTTTTTTTTTTTTTTTTTTACAAAAGAGTATTGAGGGGAACAAACATGCAAATCCAGCTGATGATGAATTGCCTCACTACCTAGGATGCATTTCCACATATAGGCCATGTCCACACGTACACTGGTATTTTTATAAACTGAGGTTTTCCTTCTTCTGTTTTAAAAAAAAATCTCCGTCCACATGAAAACGCATGCTATGAAGCACTGTCAAGAGCATGCCAAACCAACAGGTGGCGATATAATCTTAACCGTGGCCAAACCGCGTAGAAAAAGCTGCGGTTTTAAAAATAACCGCATTCGTGTGGACAGGGCCATAGTCTACCTGAATAAAACAATTTCCGGTCTTATCAAAAGAAGAAAAAAATAATAATTAGGAATAACTGGAGTTAACTACACTTATCACAAATGGCCCATGAGTCATATCTGGCATGTGTTCATAAGCATCATTCACAGCTTAATCACAGGCTAGGTTCAACAGCTCATTTGCATGTTAAGTAACCTCAAAGTTAAATTAGCAAAAGCTGGATTTGTCAATCAAATGCATACAGCATCATACAAGCATTTTGTACATTATTACAATGCATAAACATCAGAAATGACCACTTTGGTTTTAAATGTCAGCATGTTGAAATAAACTAAACGCCTAGTGAAAACAGATGGATTTGAGGGTCAGTTGCCCGTGAATAAACTGCTTTTAGCAGTGAGCTGTAGGCAAATGTTTATAGTTTCTGAGCACTGCTCCACATAAGGTCACACTGTTGAACTCTACACCTTAGGGGGCTGTTATTTTCATTGTCTAATACCAAGCAGCCAGGATGGCATAAGGCAAACTGACATCTTGGGACATTGTGCACACAAACAAGTTCCTGATTAGTTCTTATTACGTGCCATACATGTCGTTCAAGCTGCTACACTGAAAAACAGCATGCACAAGCTTGTTGTATTACACCGGAGACCAGACGTGCCTGCTTAATGATGCGAGAGACGCAATTAAAGTAAATACATTTTCTTGCCATGACAAATTAAGAAGAATGCTGTGGCTTGGATTTTTTTATATTATGAAGTTTACTTGTGCACTTTTAAAGTATTTTGTCAATGAATCTAAATCAGTGGTATTTAACTGGTAGGCCAAGACCCAAAATTATTTGTTGGTCTGTTCTGATAGGGCATTAGAGGTCAAATAATGTTAAGGGCAAATAATTGCATGCTATAATTGTGCATAACTACGGCAACAAAGCAGTCAGTGAAACTCTATTGTGTTTTGGCACAAATTCATCTTTTACTTAGTCACCGAATTAGGCAAATAATAACATGGACATACCCTCCTCCATGAAAACCATTACTTAAACTAAGTTTTAAAAAACTTAAGACCCAAAATCCAGGTTTAACACTGGATAGGCATACACCAATTAAAGTATGCTTAAGAATTATATCTAAAGGCAACTTTGAATTAAGTTTTGGTGCACCATAACTAAACATTCCCCAGCGCTGGAGTTCATAATGAAGTGCACAGATTACCATTGTGTTTACTTTGTGCAACAGAAGCAAAACAGCTGGGGTCAGGCCAGCACGCGCCTCGAACATTCTGCTCTCGCGCTTGCTTTTATTATCATAATGACGTCGAGAAGTTTGCCACCACACGTGAATGAACGAGCATTCAGCAAAAAACCCTGTCGCAGTGGCAGACACAGCAAATAAAATGCGTCTATACTGCTCAAAATCCGGCTGAGTTCCATTCAATCGCTTAAAGTATTGCTGTATACGTTACATTACTCTGGTTATATTTGTATTGGGCTGATAGTAGGCGGTGTCTCTGCCGTCCATACAGAGAAATGAATGCTTTCTGCTTGTAAAAGCAGAAGCATATATGTCTAATTGTAATTAACATAAACATTATATGCCTACTAGCGACATTTAACACTCTGACTTGTATTACCTCACTAGCCATTCTGCTATCTGAAACAGAATAGGGAATTCCGACTCATTTCTGCGAATCGATTCGTTCGAACAGGGTCAGTTGCCCGTGAATAAACTGCTTTTAGCAGTGAGCTGTAGGCAAATGTTTATAGTTTCTGAGCACTGCTCCACATAAGGTCACACTGTTGAACTCTACACCTTAGGGGGCTGTTATTTTCATTGTCTAATACCAAGCAGCCAGGATGGCATAAGGCAAACTGACATCTCGGGACATTGTGCACACAAACAAGTTCCTGATTAGTTCTTATTACGTGCCATACATGTCGTTCAAGCTGCTACACTGAAAAACAGCATGCACAAGCTTGTTGTATTACACCGGAGACCAGACGTGCCTGCTTAATGATGCGAGAGACGCAATTAAAGTAAATACATTTTCTTGCCATGACAAATTAAGAAGAATGCTGTGGCTTGGATTTTTTTATATTATGAAGTTTACTTGTGCACTTTTAAAGTATTTTGTCAATGAATCTAAATCAGTGGTATTTAACTGGTAGGCCAAGACCCAAAATTATTTGTTGGTCTGTTCTGATAGGGCATTAGAGGTCAAATAATGTTAAGGGCAAATAATTGCATGCTATAATTGTGCATAACTACGGCAACAAAGCAGTCAGTGAAACTCTATTGTGTTTTGGCACAAATTCATCTTTTACTTAGTCACCGAATTAGGCAAATAATAACATGGACATACCCTCCTCCATGAAAACCATTACTTAAACTAAGTTTTAAAAAACTTAAGACCCAAAATCCAGGTTTAACACTGGATAGGCATACACCAATTAAAGTATGCTTAAGAATTATATCTAAAGGCAACTTTGAATTAAGTTTTGGTGCACCATAACTAAACATTCCCCAGCGCTGGAGTTCATAATGAAGTGCACAGATTACCATTGTGTTTACGTTGTGCAACAGAAGCAAAACAGCTGGGGTCAGGCCAGCACGCGCCTCGAACATTCTGCTCTCGCGCTTGCTTTTATTATCATAATGACGTCGAGAAGTTTGCCACCACACGTGAATGAACGAGCATTCAGCAAAAAACCCTGTCGCAGTGGCAGACACAGCAAAAAAAAAGCGTCTATACTGCTCAAAATCCGGCTGAGTTCCATTCAATCGCTTAAAGTATTGCTGTATACGTGACATTACTCTGGTTATATTTGTATTGGGCTGATAGTAGGCGGTGTCTCTGCCGTCCATACAGAGAAATGAATGCTTTCTGCTTGTAAAAGCAGAAGCATATATGTCTAATTGTAATTAACATAAACATTATATGCCTACTAGCGACATTTAACACTCTGACTTGTATTACCTCACTAGCCATTCTGCTATCTGAAACAGAATAGGGAATTCCGACTCATTTCTGCGAATCGATTCGTTCGAACATTTAGTTTCAAAGAATCATTTTAAAAAGATTCAACGTTCTTTTACGTCATAACGTCTTTGCGTCATCCCAGGGTCCCTGACATCCCGCTGAGGCATATTACATGCTTTAATAAAATCTTGTGTGAGCACATATTGCTGCTTATTACGTTTTTATTACGTTTTATTATTACTAATAATACTATATTATTGTAATACGTGGGTTTTATAGTAACCCACATTTTATTTAGAATTCAAATATAATTTGCATTTACATTAAACTACTAATTCCCTTATCGAAAAGTTCATTCATGCCCAAATAAAATGATGGTTATTAAAGCTAAGGCTTGCTTGTTGATATAGCTGTCAACAAATTGGTAAAATATTTCCAGTACATTTTATATGTAATATTTAAGTTATTCGGTTTTTAGAGTAACTTTCATAGTTTTCGTCCTATCAGTGAAATCCTTGGTTCAATACAAATTCTTTAAGGCATGTCGGGTTATGAATCGGACATATTCGAAAGAAACGGTTCTTGCTCAATGAGTCGGCGAGATGTTGAATCACGAACCGTACGGAGCGATTCAGTCCGATTCGTAAAATCGGCCTTGTGAAACGGATCAACCGAAACATTACAGAGATCCGACTCAAATGAATGATTCATTCACGATTCGGACACGCTAACCAGCGGGCTAACGGAGTCTAACGTTACAAGACATCACTTTATGTCTTTTAACCTTCAGTTTAAGCGTCGCGCTTTGATCAGTGCACTCGCGCAATGAACCTTGCCAAGGAAGAATGTCTGTTTATGACAGTGCAAACACCACATGATATATGTATTTATTGCTCATGTGGGTGTAGTATTATGGACTTACCAGCCGTTTCTCCGCCACTCCTCCCTCCTGCTCGATCACAAACGCAAACAGATGAAAAGAGCTCAATTTCAGCGCCTCCGCAATATAATGCACCTTCTACCTTCTTCTAACAACCGACCATAAATAAATCAATCACGTCTTTAAATGTGCATAAATCCGTGCGCATTATTAACAAATCAATAATCGTGGTAGCACAAGCATCGCAGGCTGTAAGTTCACGAATGCTCGTAAAACAGAAACTAAATTCGCGCCCCAGATCGCTTGAGACTGTAGTGAGCTGTGCGTGCTCTTGATATACGTCTTCATGGGATGGTCGAGGGAGATTTTTGGTGGTAGATGTGAATTCTGCAGCACGTAGCTTGCTCACGACACGAGCAGGTCCCTCCTCCTTCATCGCAGAGAGAGAGAGAGAGAGAGAGAGAGAGAGGGGAGTTGAGTGTGCGTGTGCGTGCGTGCGGATGCTTTCTCAGAGAGAGGGTAACAAAGAGTGAAAAATTTAAGGGGGTCTGAATACTTTCCGTACCCACTGTATGTATATATATGCGTGTGTGTGTGTGTATATGTGTATATATATATGTGTATATATACTGTATATATATGTGGGTGTATATATGTATATGTGTATATATATATATTTCAGTGTAATGTACATATTGTATACTGTTTATAACATAATATAATGTAACACCTGAAACCCTACATAGGATAGGTCTAAGTGGTTTGGGGAATTTCATATATATAATATAATATAAGCTAAACTAAGCTAAGATAAGATAAAACACCCTACATGGAATAAGCGATTTGGAGAATGATTAAATATTATAATATGTAATAAATATAATATAATTTCATGTTTTCCCCCCTTTTCTTTTTCTATTTATAAATAACATTAAAATATTTTGCATTTACACATTTGATAAATCTAGGGCAGTCTTAAAAAGTTCAAATCGGTGCCCAGTGCAAACCGGTTTGGATTCAACCGTCTCTGGAAAGCACAGTGTGTGGGCACACTTGGTTGAGACATAGCCTGTGCGCGTGTGCCAGTGCATGCCAATGAGGTGCCACTGACAGACACATATTGTACCAGAGCCAACTGGGAGGAATCATGGGAACCCATGAATAGCTGCCTGGGGGTGGGTCGGGAGACCAGGATGGCAGCGCTTTCAAAGCCCTATTGAGGCCGGCACACCAGGCGCTAGACTGGCACTGTATCAAGTGACATGTGGGGTACAAAGAGTGCAAGGAGGCAGGAAGCATTATCCTTCGTACAAACCGATCAAGCAGAATGGCGTATTACTCTAAACATTGTATATGGACCTGTAGAATGACAATTAAAACGATCTCAGCATTTGTCAGCCACCACAAACGTCTTTTTGCCCCCATATTCAATTCTTACTCAAAATAGCTCATGTCATTACAGTACACATTATGGAATATTATGGAAGTCAATAGGGACCAGAAACTGTTACCCACATTGGTCAAAATATCTTCTTTTATGTTCAACAGAAGAAAGAAACTCAAACAGGTTTGGAACAACTTGAGGGTGAGTCTTTAACTGTCTTCGTGATCCTATTTATTCACCAAAAAAATTTGACATTGATCATGTTAATGCTTTAACATGCCCTAAAGTATTGGTACAGTATGCTGTATTCACTTAACATGCAGTGATCAAAATCACATGCTATATGCTTGTCCTTTAATAATAGATTTTGAGGTGTATATAAGTATTTGGTGAGCGTTAAGTGAGTTCTCGTTTCTTTTTCTTTCATTTTCCCCCCCAGTGTTTATCTTTCCATTGAGGTTATTAAAATGTTTTGAATCTGCCTAGAAAAACGCAAAACATACACTAATTTCCATATTATTTTATCTGTTAATTAACATCTCCATTCAATGTGCAGAGATTACATTTATAAAGCCACAATGTCTTACGCTCTTATGGACACATAAGTGCTGATTTCACAATGTGATTCAAATTACAAAGTGCCAAGCACTTAGAAATGACTTTCTTTTTCCTAGCTTGTGATATGCAGTACATCCTGCAGAATAGTAGAGGTGCCAGTCAATGAAATTTACAGCATGAGGATCCACTGACCCTGGGTTCTTTGAAATACTGATTTCTGCCATACACATGTGAAGCTGAATCTTGTAAAGAGAGCACTGTTGATGGCTTCCTCTTGACTATATATATATATAT
>NW_015650091.1:800301-810747 GCF_001515625.1 Sinocyclocheilus rhinocerous | reverse complement strand
TATATATATATATATAAAACGGATGTGTAGGTAGCTCTATGAATCATTTTTGAGCAACTGAACAGAGAACAGGAAATTGTCAGGGGAGCTCTATCCATAGGCTATCTCCATGGTCACCACAGAAGTTGAAATCAAAAGTTCATATCTCAATGCAGCCTACTTCTGATTTGTCTATGAAGGCTTCTCTCGCCCTCTAGTGTTTTCAGATTGCTATTACATTACAGCAAAAAAAAAAATCAAAGCCAAATAGATTTTACTGAAACATTTTGTGTTGCATAACAGAATATCTGCCACGACTATTAGCATAGCCTTCAGATTCCAAGCGAAATGTCCTTTGCTATTTTACACATCGCAAAAACTTCAGAGACAAAATAGGTTCATAGATTTGAAATTTTTTATAGTTTTCTTTTTAGATATTAGTGTTCAAAAGTATATAAGGGGTCGGTAAAAAATGTTTTTTGAAGAAAATTCTAATGCTGCCCAAGATTTATTTTATTTAATGAAAAATACATTAAAAAAATCTTTTGAAAAATTATTACAATTTAAAATTGTAATAATTAAAATTGTACTCCAGTCTGCAGTGTCACATGATTCTTCAGAAATCATTCTAATATGCTGATTTGGTGCTCGTGAAATTATTATCAAAGTTAAAAAAGTGATATTGATATTTTTGTGGAAACTGTGATACATTTTTTAGGGACTCTTTGATAAACAAGTTAAAAAGAACAGCATTTATTTACAATATAAATGTTTTGTAACATTATAAATGTCGGCATCCTTGCTGAATAAAAGTCATTTATCAGACTAAAAAAAAAACTTTCATCTTATTTAAATAATCTTTTGAGAAATGAAATGCACAAAATACAAATACAGGTGCATCTCAATAAATTAGAATGTCGTGGAAATGTTCATTTATTTCAGTAATTCAACTCAAATTGTGAAACTCGTGTATTAAATAAATTCAATGCACACAGATTGAAGTAGTTTAAGTCTTTGGTTCTTTTAATTGTGATGATTTTGGCTCACATTTAACAAAAACCCACCAATTCACTATCTCAACTAATTAGAATATGGTGACATGCCAATCAGCTAATCAACTCAAAACACCTGCAAAGGTTTCCTGAGCCTTCAAAATGGTCTCTCAGTTTGGTTCACTAGGCTACACAATCATGGGGAAGACTGCTGATCTGACAGTTGTCCAGAAGACAATCATTGACACCCTTCACAAGGAGGGTAAGCCACAAACATTCATTGCCAAAGAAGCTGGCTGTTCACAGAGTGCTGTATCCAAGCATGTTAACAGAAAGTTGAGTGGAAGGAAAAAGATGCACAACCAACCGAGAGAACCGCAGCCTTATGAGGATTGTCAAGCAAAATCGATTCAAGAATTTGAGTGAACTTCACAAGGAATGGACTGAGGCTGGGGTCACGGCATCAAGAGCCACCACACACAGACGTGTGAAGGAATTTGGCTACAGTTGTCGTATTCCTCTTGTTAAGCCACTCCTGAACCACAGACAACGTCAGAGGCGTCTTACCTGGGCTAAGGAGAAGAAGAGCTGGACTGTTGCCCAGTGGTCCGAAGTCCTCTTTTCAGATGAGAGCAAGTTTTGTATTTCATTTGGAAACCAAGGTCCTAGAGTCTGGAGGAAGGGTGGAGAAGCTCATAGCCCAAGTTGCTTGAAGTCCAGTGTTAACAGTCTGTGGTGATTTGGGGTGCAATGTCATCTGCTGGTGTTGGTCCATTGTGTTTTTTGAAAACCAACGTCACTGCACCCGTTTACCAATAAATTTTGGAGCATTTCATGCTTCCTTCTGCTGACCAGCTTTTTGAAGATGCTGATTTCATTTTCCAGCAGGATTTGGCACCTGCCCACACTGCCAAAAGCACCAAAAGTTGGTTAAATGACCATGGTGTTGTTGTGCTTGACTGACCAGCAAACTCACCAGACCTGAACTGAGGTCTGGTGAGAAAAATGAGAAACAAGAGACCAAAAAATGCAGATGAGCTGAAGGCCACTGTCAAAGAAACCTGGACTTCCATGCCACCTCAGCAGTGCCACAAACTGATCACCTCCATGCCACGCCGAATTTTTTTTTTATTGGTCTTATGGAGTATTCTAATTTGTTGAGATAGTGAGTTGGTGGGTTTTTGTTAAATGTGAGCCAAAATCATCACAATTAAAAGAACCAAAGACTTAAACTACTTCAGTCTGTGTGCATTGCATTTATTTAATACACGAGTTTCACAATTTGAGTTGAATTACTGAAATAAATGAACTTTTCCACGACATTCTAATTTATTGAGATGCACCTGTAAATACAAATCTAGTTTGCTATAGTATAGATGCACACTTTCTTTATTTACTACATACGATTCTCTAAAGATAAGTTGACATAACAAACACCCTATAGGGCGGTGTAGAGGTTTTTGTTGTTGTTTTGTAATGTGGTTAGAGCATCAGCTGCTCTAAGCTAGTGGGAATGTTATTTACTACACACCTGAAGGCAACAACTGACCTTTAACCAAATTAGAGAGAGACTTGACAGAGGTCATAGCTGGGAGGAAGTGGAGCTCTGTCATGTCAAGATGAAGCTTGAGGGTAAACTTTCAGAAGTCAGAAGAAAGAAAGAGCTTTATTACGAAATATATTTACACACACAAGGAATCTGTCTTGGCGGCAGGAGCTTCAAGTGCAGAAGAAACATAGTGCAAACATACATGATATTGCAGACATAGGAATTACCCAGTAGAAATTAAATATAACACTAATATATGAAAAACAGAAAATTCAATAATGTAATATAATACAGATGTAGAAATCTAGAGGAAAAAAAACAACTGTTTTAATCAATGTACATATAATGTATGTTTACAAATGTTACATTTTCAAATGCTGTGTATAAATGTGTCAGTCATGATGGACAATGTATAGTTATGAAATTTTTAATTGTTCAGGCTGAATATGGCCTGTGGGAAAAAAAAACTGTTCTTGTACCTGGCTGTTTTGGTGGTCGGTGCTTTTACGCGCCAACCAGAGCAACAGTTCAAAGAGAGAGTGAGCTGGGTGTGAGGGGTCCAAAGTGATTTTCATAGCCCTTTTCCTCACTCTGGAGGTGTAAAGCTCTTGGAGGATGGGCAGGGGGGAACCAATAATCTTCTCAGCAGTCCCGACTATCCGTTGTAGTCTCATGATGTCTGATTTGGTAGCTGAACCAAACCAGACAGTTATGGATTATTCAGATTGATTTATCAGGGCGGCATAGAAATCTTAATGCCAGGTATTGTTAGAATATTAGTGGTAAGAAAATGCGTTATAATGAGTTAGATAATGAGATAATGAGCTATCTGTTGCAGATGGAGAACAATACGGGTCCAAACGCTGATGATTTCAAATCAATCATGTCTATTTATTTGGTAAGTAGCAGTAGTAAGTTGATTAATGTGGCCCTTTACAATAATACAATAAACTCCTTCATTGTGATAAAAGAACTGTATCCTGCATTAAATCATCCCTTAATTATATAATTATATAAGTCATCTGTTTCATAATAATTGAAATATATATGAATAAAAAAGTGTTTCCATAACAGATTTGTTTTCACTTTTCTGTTCTACATTTATTTATCCTCTAGGTGGCAGCAAAATAGCATTCATGGCTTGATTAATGTTATGCATTTTATACAAGATGGGAGCGCTGGCGTGCAGGGGGTGGGGGGTGGATGACCGGAGGATGGGGGTGGCTCAAGCCCCTGCCCCTTTAATCGCAGACGCTAAAGTGCCATTTTGGGCCGATCTAGGTGCCCTCGAAACGCAATTTCTCTCCTGGAGGTCAAGCCTTACTTGATACACATGGGTATTGTTTTACTGAACCTCTTTTAATATCTACACAGCGCTAGAAATTACACACTCTGCTTGCCCTTTTATCCCCTCATTTGGAGCCACAATAATGGTTATGATACATCAGAGGAAGTGTGAATCACAGATTCCCCCTTTCAGTATCAAGTGATGATGAATGAAGTTTCCATGGTTTCTGTAGAACATAAAACACAGAGATTCATGCTCATGCACAAGCAATCACAGACAGCAGATGTGTCCATATTTGAATGACTAAAGATGATGTTCTTAAGAACAGATATGAATGAGAAACGTCTCGGGTTACTTATGTAACCATGGTTCCCTGAGGGGAACGAGACACTGCGTCCTCTAGGGGTCGCTATGGGGAACGCCTCGTCGTGACCCTCTCACAGTGCACACAGATTGCCCCCTCGAGGACATCGTGTGCGTGCTCCTCGCCCAAACAAACAACGCATAGATCGTGTGAATCATCGGGTGTCAGAAACCGCTGACACGGATGTACACACTTCCTAAACGCTTCGCTAGTGCTCGCCATAGTAGGAAAAGAAACTCTTACTTTGCTTTTTGGAATGCACGTTTCAAACAGACTCGGTCAGTGAAGACGAAGAAGGCGAATGATGTTCGCTACCGGCGCCTATTTTGTACTAGTCGCGGCGGTAGTGACGTCATGGCTGTCGCCGGCCAACAAGTTGGTGTTTTTTCAATGTAGGCTTCAGACACGGGTCACGACGAGGCGTTCCCCATAGCGACCCCTAGAGGACGCAGTTCGAAGTTCCACGAAAGGGAACTAGTCGTTGTGGTTAAACAGGTTCAAAGACAACTGTCATTTTCACTTCACTATGTCAGTGCAAGACAGCAGTCTGTGCAATGCATGCAAAGGTGGTGTCCTTTTGAAGGCACTGTTAATAGATTATACCATTTTAATGTAATTCTACCCGATAGAGGACACTTTACACCAGACATTTCACAGTTGCTCTTGTGGCATTACTTACAGCTACAGAACAGTTGCATATCGCATCTTCATGGCCTCTTTTACTAATGAAGAGATGTGAACAGTGAACCCTTTGACTTTCATTCAACAGTGTTAACTGTTATATGTCTCTCTTTAGTTTTGTATTCATATGCACTTTCATTGCATTACAGCCAGGTCAGTTAGTAGCTCTGGATGTTCAAGAGCTGCTTCTGAACAATTTAAGGGTGACTCTTTACATTGCAGCTTTCCTATTAGTCACATTGTTGACATGTATACACTACAGGTCAAAAGTTTGGAATAATTAAGATTTGTTAATGTTTTTTTTATAGAATTCTCCTAAGCTCTCCAAGACTGTATTTATTTGATTTATACAGTATTAACAGTAATACAGTAAAAACTGTTTTATTAAAGAATTATTTTCTTTTTGAATATGTTTTAAAATGCAATTTATAACTGTGATGGCAGAGCTGAATTTTCAGCAGCCATTACTTCAGTCTTCTGTGTCACATGATTCTTCAGAAATCATTATAATATGCTGATTTGAGCTCGGTTATCAATTATTATTTATTAATAACTGCACCGTAGACTGGAGTAATGGCTGCTGAAAATTTGACTTTGCTATCACAGTAATAAATGACATTTAAAAATATATTCAAATAGAAAAAAATCTGAATTATACCAACCGACATGATGGTCTCTGCAGTTCGGGTTGGTAGCTCATTCCACCAGAGAGGAAAAGAAATGGTGAAGATTTGGAGAGTGTCATTTTTCCTCGCTGTGAAGCGGCTTAGTCACGCTGGTTAGAAGGCCCGGCAGTGGAGCATTGCAGTAGTCCAGTCTTGAAATTACAAGGACTTGAACAAGTTGTGCCGCATATTCTGACAGGAAGGGTCTAATTTTGCTAAACTAACACTAACCAGGTTCCTTGCTGTTCTGGTTGGTGTTAGTGTTGTTGACCCCAGTTGCACAATGTTGTTGTCGACAAGGAGCTCTGTCTTTTGAGCTGTAGATGACGCTCTTTGATCCAAGCAGAGATGTCTGAAAGGCAGGCAGAGATACGAGGTGAGACAGTGAAATCATCAGGTTGAAATAAAAGATAGAGCTGCATTTCATCTGCATATCAGTGGTAGGAGAAGCCATGTGGCTTCATGATCGGGTATAGTGAGGTTGTGTAAATAGAGAAAAGAAGAAGAGCGTGCACTGAACCTTGAGGCACCCCAGTGATTAGTTGATGTGACTCAGACACCAATCCTTTCCAGGAAACGGGTGGACAGGAGGATCTGGTGGTTAACAGTGCCAAAGGCCGCACACAGGTCCAGCAAAGGTTGAACAGATGATTTGGAGTTTGCTCTTGCCAGTCGAAGAGTTTCAGCAATGGTTAGTACAGGGTTTCCGTGGGTCCTTAAAAAGACTTAAGTCTTAAATTTAGTTGTATCAAATTTCAAAAAAATTATTAAAAGATGATCTTAATTATGATTTCAAGAGGTCTATGATTTGATTGAATATATATGAGCGCTGCATGTTTCAAAGTAAGGTGCTGGGCTGCTTTGTGTACTGCAGTTACCAGGGACGCCGCTATATTTCTGATGTTCCGAAATCGCCACCTGCTGACAGAAAGTGAATTTGCATTTTCAGTAAGCCAGTCTGCTGTTTTTCTTCAGACCAATGGGAAAATCGACCCATATTTTTATGCAGCAAACACACTGTTGTAAATGTGAACTGGTGGATCGACAAGAAGCTAATGCTAATGCATTATAAAAATCTAATCAATTAAGACATTAAGATATATTTATATGTTATTAAATTCATATAATAATTTATTGATAATAATTGTTTAAATTAATGTAATATATACTTTTGACTCCCTTTTCTTAAAAATGGTTTAAAGGCTGAAATGTGAGGTTTATGATTTTATAAAACTTTTTATTTTTGTGAAAACCTATATCTGAATTGTAAATCATGCTTTTTACAGTCATTTTAGGGTTTAATATGTTACCATAGACATTACCCTACCCCACCTATATGGTATTAATTGTATTTGTGCAGGTCTTAAAAAGTTTTAAATTTTATTTAAGAAATCCTGCAGATACCCTTTAGTGTGGCCTCCTTGGTGTGTCCGCTTTTGAAGCCAGACTGGTTGTTGTGACCTAGGCTGTTCTTTGATTAAAAAGCGGAGAGCTGATTGAACACAACTCTTTCAAGAGTTTGGACAGAAAAGGCAGAGGAGAGACTGGTTTGTAGTTTTCAGCAGCTGTGGGATTGAGTGTTGGCTTTTTGAGCATTAGGGTTACCTGGGCCTGTTTAAATGTGGTGGGAAATGTTGATGAGCTCACCTGCAGCACCTGCAGATTGGGTCTAAGGGACAGGTTGTAGGACGGCTGGCACAGAGAACTTTGGAGACCTCATTCTCTGTAAGAGGAGATAAGGAAGAGAAGAGTGGAATGTGTGTGGGTGGAATCTGGCTGTGGGTAAGTGGTGTAGAGAACTGGTTGCTGTTGGTTGCCACCTTATCAGCAATCAGAGAAGAAGTGGAAAAAGGTGGAGGAAGACAGTGAAGAGAAGATAATATTGTTGATAGTTGTGTGATATCTTGGCAACAGAAACACTAGAGGAGAAGGAGGACATAAAGGAATGGTACTTGCTCTTGTCAGCAGGGTTTCTAATCTTGTTTTATTTCCTCTTAATATCTCCGAGCTTGATTCGATGGTCATGGAGAACAACTGCGAGCAAGGGGCTGGGAGGTATCACATGTACTGGCCTGGAGGTGAGAGGACACATATGATCAAGGCAGGTTATTATAAATGCTTTCTTTTACTGTAACTATTTGTTGGAAAATATGCTAGTTTGAGATGAGCATGAATCTGTGCAGTACTGAGACACATCTCAGTGTATTTACTCTTTACCTGCACTATAGTTGTTTACAAGTAGCATGCGCAGTTAATAAATAACTTCTTCAATGCTGCCAAAAGACAGGATGCATCTGGAGGTTTCAACTAGACTTCATCCGCTCTTTTTGTGGGTTCTAAAACATATGTTTTACTATTATTACGCTAATGTTTGTTTACTGTGCGAGATACCACTCCAAATGATTCCGAGAGTTTCGCCAACCCTTTGACCGCATAATTGAAAAGAACCTGCTCAAGTAGTGATTCATTCACAAATCGGGCACATCTATTTCTGAAGATTGAAAATACAGACACAAAACTTGGATGTTCCTTAGATTAGTATACATTAAGCTCCCTAGGCAGACAACATTTTACTGGGTCTTTGTTCGCCACATAGTGAAATTTGCTTGGTAAATCGGTGCCCAAAAGAGATGGCCCTAATGAGCTGCCCCACAATAGGTGATTTTTTATTATTTTTTGGCTTGTTTACATAACTCAAGGCATTGCTTTTTAATTTAATGTGGCTATTAGTATTTCTGAAAGCAATAAGTACCTAAACACTGTTGTTAGGCACGATGTGGAGTGGAGATAGTGTTCTAAATTCTCTGTAAACCATGGCTTCATGGGGCTTATTGCTTTTGTAAAATGGTTATTACATAAAAATATCTTTAGCTCACCCATTAAGTCAAAATTTACAACAAAATCTGATGTATGTTCTAGAGTAATTTGCAATGGCTTTAGCATTCAGCATTTGTCAAACTGTCATTTGAATACATGATATAAATGTACAGTTAAGTGGAATTTATACAAAGTTGCAAAATAATACAATACAGTTGTTTTAACCTACAAGCCGAAAATGTTTAGCATAAATCTTATATTCTTGTAACTCCTTTTTTTTTTTTTTTACTTCTTCAAAATTCACTTGAACTTTGAGACTGAAAATACGTTCTAGTGAATCATAACCCGTACATCTGCGGTGCGCTTTCTTCTGTCATGTGATATTGTTTGGAAATCTTGGCAGGCTGGAGAATAGCAGCACGCTATCTCTGAGATGCACAGCTGTTGGCCCATCTGCTGTGTGACAGACAGGTCTGTTAGGAAAATATGAATGGCAATGTGAAGTCATTAGTTCTGGGTGAGTGTGGTTAATATGCACTGATCTGAGACCAGCCCCACCAAAACCAAACACCCTGATATTCATGACTGTACAAAGAACCAGCAGGTTGTTTTAGATTAGTGTAACTGCAGGGGGTCCAACCGACAATTTTGAAACAACCCATAGGAAAAATGTATTGCTCAGTGGTTGCTTTTCCTAAGCTCAGGAGACTTGGATGAGATTCTCGTATATCTCTCATTTTAGTATCAACAGCATTTCAGATGTTTCTCCTAAAATTCCTTAGGAGAAATGGAAGTAGACACAAATGAGACATGAGAAATATTTGAGAAAAAAAGAGTCAAAACAGAGAATATGGTGGAAGAAACATATAATATATTTTTATTGTCTTGCTGCAATCTCTATCAAGACTCCATTATAGGAATATTTTATTGCTCAGTGGTTGCTCTTTCTAACCTCAGGAGACTTAGTTGTGATTCTCATGTATTTCTCATTTTAGTCTCAACAGTGTCTCAGAATCCTTAGGAGAAATAAAAGTAGACACAACTGAGACATGAGAAAATTCTGAAAGAAAGGAATCCAAAATGACAATGGGAGAGAAACGTGTGAGAAACATGGGAGATCTCTTTATTGTCTTGTTGTAATCTCTTGCAAGACTCCATTATAAAAATGTTTTACTACTCACAGGTTGCTTTTTTTATTGCAATGGGGTTTTTCACCTTTAATGGTCAGGACAGTAGGAGTAGAGACAGGAAACAATTGGACAGGTGAGAATTGAACAGGAGCAGGAAAGTACCTCAGTGTTGTCTGAGGTGCAGTTGTGCTTCACGTCGATGTGCTGCCCACAAGTCTATGGCTCTGACAGAGCTTACTCTTCGCTCAGGATACTAAGGGGTGATTATCTTATGTCTCATTGAGATATCAGCTTTGTCTTAAGATGTCTTCAGTTTATTTTAGGAGAAACGTTAAACTTTTACTAATATTGTAAATACTAAAACTATCATTTAAATAGCATTAAACATTTCAGAATATCAAGCGTTACTAGTTTAAATGTTTAAATTTATCTTCAATGTCCAGCATTGTATACACCACATTTTCCAAACACACTAGAAAGGACTTACAAGTGCAAGATGTTTAGTATAGGAGCAATACCCTTTTTTAACAACTGTAACACTAGTGTACAAGTGTTTTTTTTGTTGTTGCTTTGTTTAGCATTAAAGTTTTGTCTTGTACAGCCCATTTTTGCATGTATGTAAATATAGGTTATGGTGTCCTCTGTTAAATCACTGTGCAATAAATCACTGTCTATATAAAACAACTTCAAATATGAAAACAACTTCAAAGATGACAATGCATGTATTGTCTTTGATTGAAATGGTGTTGATAAATGACATTGAAGCTAACCAGAGGGAAGAAAAATAAAATAAAATAAAAAAGAGATCTCTTTACCATTTCAAATATTTCTCCTAGACAGAAATGAGGTTACTTTAAGATTTAATGGAAACTTTTGCTTGAGTCTCCTACTTCTCAAACTTGTCTCCTGAGACAAAAACTCTAACATTCTCACAATGTTCTTCTTTAAAGCTTTAGAAGAGATCTCAACAACTTTACACAC
>NW_015650091.1:799693-799976 GCF_001515625.1 Sinocyclocheilus rhinocerous | reverse complement strand
TTTAGAAGAGATCTCAACAACATCACACACTGTGCTCAGATATTTCTCCTACACTAAAGACTCGAGAGCTCTCATATTTGTCTCCTCTAAATTTCAGAAGTGATCTAAATAACTTTACAAAGTGTGCACCAAATCAAATGCCTCAATATGACCTCAAATATTTCTTCCATATAATATGTATTAATAATCAAATTAGTCAATTAATAATCAAGACTGAGTCATAAGTCATTTATGTGCCTTTCAGCAAAGAAAGCTCCAGGGTTACATTTTCTGTAGATCAGTT
>NW_015650091.1:792276-799584 GCF_001515625.1 Sinocyclocheilus rhinocerous | reverse complement strand
GTTACAAAGTCAGAATTGTGAGATATAAACTCGCAATTGCGAGTTATAAAGTCAGAATTGCGAGAAAAAAAGTAAGAATTGCGAGTTTTTATCTCGCAATTCTGACTTTATATCTCCGTAAGCTTTTAGAATGTAAAATGAATGAGTAAGATCTACCAGAAAAAATGTTCTGTAAACAGGAATCCACTAAATCCTGATTGTTGTCCACGGTGTCTGTGTGTGTTCTTTATGGCTTAAAGGGATAGTTCACAAATTGTCATCATTTACTCACCCTCATGTCTTTCCAAACCTGAATGACTTTCTATATATATATATATATATATATACAGTGCCGTGCATGACTGAACGCTCTCTCTCTCTCTCTCTCTCTCTCTCTCTATATATATATATGTATATTTATTTGTCCACACTATGGAAATCATTACAAATTACAAATGATCACTAGCTTTAGCCTTGTTACTGTGAGTATGTTTGTGAATAACTTGATCCTCATCTCTCAGTCGGGTTCTGACTGTCTGGCTGTGAAGGTATGCTGACTAACCCAGCTGATAGACTGTTTACAGTATCATTTTACAGCATGCAATAGAGGCAGGGGGTAAGAACAGTTTGGACCTGTAGCCTCTGACACTAATAACCAGCTATCATGCCCGCTTTACCCTTTCCCTGGTTCTTGTTGTTTTTGATTAAAGATGATTTTTAAAGCACTTAAGGTGATCTTAGTATCATATCAAATGTTTATTTAATGACAAAACTTTGGTATCAATGGCTTATACAGCTGTACTTGAGCTAGGTTGTGGGAAAGGGACCGTCGGTTTGAAGGTGATTTAACAAACTGCGGCTGGAAGGATCCTGGAAGGGAACTATCTCTGCTAGTATTACAACACTCTGCTGATTTGTGGTGTCAACTACCATGTTTCCATATTGGCGATTTATCAAACTGCTAATAGATATCCTAAAAACACAGACTGTACTGTACAGACTTGTACTGTGATTTTTGCCAGCCATTGATCCTAAATTGAGCTAGGTGTCAAAGAACCATTTGATATTCAGATTTGGTCTGCCATCTACTTAATCCACATGACAAGTCTAATTTAGTCCTTAGATTTTGAATGCTGCAAAATAACTTTGGACTGTATTTTCTCCACATTTAAATTTATGTTGTGTTTAACAACATTGATGAACATGACAATTGAAACATGGGGATACTTTAATTGCTAGCATTTTTACACACAATAAACAGCTTTTAAAAGTTTTAGAGGCAAAATTTGTTTGTTGGGTTGACTGTGGGACACTGGGACACACTAGAACATTTTCAAATTTTCAAATGGGAGACCACAGACATGAAGACAATTTCAACCGATTTTTAGCCTTATAAACCTCTGAACGCACACACTAGATGATTCGATCAGACCGCGAGACCACGCACTTGTTGATTGTAGGAACGATTTCACAGTGACACGAGATCTCACAGAGACTTGCGAGTTCAAACGTGACTAGAGAAGAAAATCACATGGAGGACAATCAACGTTGTCGTTAGGGAGCGTGATGGATTGTAGCGTGGTAGATGACTAGTTAGGTATGCAGGAACTAACCCATTAAGGGCCTTATGGAAGAATGCTGTTTTTGTAATATTACCAAGGGGCAACATGTATATTGAAAATAACAGAAGACCTAGGACAGATCCTTGTGCAACTCCATATTTTACTGTTGATAATGGTATATTTTATGTAAATTGCTGATTTTTATCTAAAAATATGTGAATTTAATTATGTCATAGTTTAAGATTTAAATGAAGACATTATAGGCCTGGGACAAAGGTAAAATAATAAAATCTATACATAAAGTGTATTTGAAAATTCTCAAAAATAAATAAAGGCTGTAAAATGTAATAATATGTATAAAACAACAAAATAGAGTAAAATGTACTATAAAATGTTTCACGTCAGTTTTACAAAAATAAAAAGTTCAAATCTGTTTTTTTTTATAAAAATCAACCACTGGGACATAAAACTGTCCATTAAGGTCAAGAAACATCCATATCCATATGATCCATTTGAAAGTACAAATTTGGTGGAACCTAAAACTTCCCAGACGCAATCCAGGCATAATCCCTAATATGACACCACCAAAAAAAAGATGTTTATGAAAAGCCCAAACCAGATTCCTGATGTGCAGAGGGTCTTTGAACTCACCCCAGGACACACTTGCAAAGGATCTGTGTCCTGTCCCCCACAGAGACCCAAGACCCTTGAAGGTAATCAAGTCCATCCCTCCCTCTCCAGTTGTGTCTTTCCCATTCTGAGGAAATACCTGAGAAGAGGATGGAGATTAATTGTTTGAGTCCATCACCGTCACAGGCTTCCTTCCTATGATTCAGAGAGGAGGATATGGGCCATGTTATTAAAGACACACCCAAAGTGAGACAGGAAAGAGGACAGCTGCCCGATGTCACCTCACCCAGAGTACCACAGCCTAAGAATAGCAGGGCGGAAGGTACAAGGAACATAACAGCTGTTGGAAGAAGAGAATACAGACTCACAACATTTATCGTGACCCTTTCGTTGATGTATCCTATTGGTGTATTCAGGTTTATTGAGTAATATTATTATTTTTAATTCAATACATTACAGTTTGGATGTAACATGGGGTATATTTTTACTTCACCTTTTAAAAAAAAAAAATATATTTTTATAGTTGGGTAGATTATAGCAAAATTTGGTGTAGAAACTATTTTCACTCAGAAATCGCTAGTAAATTTCACAAACAGAAAAACCAAGTAGCACAGAATTAAACATGCTTTTTTTTTTTACAGTGTAGTTGCCAATGCGATAAATTTATTGTTTAAATCCAGCTTTGAATTAAACAATTTTCCAATCCTGTTTCTATTTATTTAAACCTCTAGTTAAATAGGATAACAGGTATTTCAGCATAGTTTACTAACCACAAAGGCCTTTTAGGTGTGCACTGATGACAGAAGCACAGGTACAGCATGCATGCATAAATAAATAAATAAAAACCTGGTCTTGAGCACAAATTGTGGTTTCATGTTCCTACGTAACATATTTGTTCTTTTACTGTTAAGTCTTTATATAAGCAGCTCAAAGTGGAAGAATGGGCAGCCCTGATGAGCTGTGGCACACTGGAAAACGAGATTTACTCGTAATGCATGGTAACACAGCGCTGTGCCACAACCACAATGAAGAGAAAGCCAGCTCTCTAGCCAAGAGTGTTGCGCAACCAGAGCTGTGAGGAAGCAAGAGTGAGAGAACAAGTACAGGCAGTGATGTGACTGTCTTGGCTTGCCTGGTCAGACTGGGACTCATTCATTTTGGTTGCAAAGAATCGAGTCTTTATATGCAGTCAATTAAAATTCCTCTCACATTAAGTACAGCATGTTACAGCTGACTGCGTTTGCATCATTCTTCACATCTAATGCTTATTATCAGCAAAAAAAAAATAATAAAAATTATATATATATATATCAACTTTTCTAAAAATAAAATAACTTTAAACAAAACTCTACTTTAAAATAAAACATTTTGCATGTTAATGTGAAACATTTATTACCTTTATTAGGCTTTTATTAGTGTTACACACACATAAACACAAATTATAATAATAACTTGGTCATAGAGCTCAAGAAATTTTGGTGGACGCATGGTGGTGTCTTCATAATTGCTGGAATTGTTCTGAACTTCTTACATGGAGGAACTATTTCTACCTGACCAGACAATTTTAAATTACTGTTAATTTTTGTAACCCAAATGTAGCCAGGTTGTAATGGTCTTGAATAAACAGTTTATTAAGATGTTACCACGTGAAGCACTTTTTTTTAGATGATCTGACTAAAGTACACTTACATTTTTATTAACCTCTCTGAACTGATATTGTGCATATATTATAACATGTCTTTGTTTAATACAGTGAAATAGTAATATTGTTACAATCATAATACATCTTTTGTATTTTAATATATTTTAAAATGATTATTTTCCTTTGATGTTGAAGTTGAAAAATCAGTAGCCATTACTCCAGTCTTCAGTGTCACATGATCTTTCAGAAATCATTCTATTATGCTGACTTGGTGCTAAGAAAACAAACAAACAAACAAACAAACAAACACATTACAACTTATTATCACAGATGAAAACAGCTGTGCTGCTGATACATGATACACTTTTCTGGATTCTTTGATAAATCGAAAGTTCAAAAGAACAACATGATTAAATTGATTTTTTTTTTTGTAACAATGTCTTCACTTTTGATCAATTTAATACATATTTGCTGATTAACTGTAACTATGTACTGTAGTAATTTCTTTCTTTCTTTCTTTCTTTCTTTCTTTCTTTCTTTCTTTCTTTCTTTCTTTCTTTCTTTCTTTCTTTCTTTCTTTCTTTCTTTCTTTCTTTCTTTCTTTCTTTCGCAGTGTCCCCCAACTTTTGAATAGTAGTGTAAGTATTCTTGCTTATAATTTTAGCTTTAAGTGTGGAGTTGGGCAAGCTTAATTATCTTTAGGAGAACATGTTCTACAGTTCTAACCAAAAAACAGAAGTTTTTTTTTTCTTTTCTTCTTTTTCTTTTAGGTTAGGTTAGGTTTCCCAGACTGATCCTGGATCAAATGGCTCTGTTAAACCCTTTATACAGGGAATCGTATTTGAGTTTGGCCTCAATCTTTAGAGAACAGCACTGAATTAGTGTTTTTTTTTGTTGTTGTTTTTTTTAAAGTAACATTCTTAGAATGTAGTTCACAAGTTAAATAGGCCACTTTTATGCTACTTCTTTGTCCTTTTGGGGCTTGATATATATGAACTATTCCTACAAATTTCAGAAGAAACCATGAAATAAATTACCGTAAATATAAAGAGCCACCCTTTTCCAGACAAAATGATATCATTAATCATAACAAGCAAAACAACTCAAAATCTTAAATCAGCCCACAAGGTAGCCACTGCCAACATCCACAATGAAGCTGCCTAATGAGAACGATTCCACCCAGTTCCTGTGCTTGCTTTCTCCTCCCATTCATGAAAAGACACTTTCTTCCTTCTCTTTTGTACTGTTGAGGCACATGGCCATTGGCCAATGCCAATTGGACTGCTAGAGAAAACGGAGGCTAGGCGGGCAGCATTCACAATATGCAGGCTATGCACCCCACTGAAGTCACCAACAGAAAGGCCATTCTAGTAGACCAGCCCACTGGTGAAGGCTTATTACGACATTCCACTTTGCTCCACTTATTCAAGAGGCTTGTGTCCATTCACGTGCTGCCACATAACAGCAGCCTTTCTATGTGGCCAAGCTTGCTTTGAAATCATCAAGATAACAGATACAAAGTGGAGCCCATGTGTTACTGAAACCAGTGACAGTGTGGTTTGCACGCGACTACATGTACTAGACTCGTTTCAACCGCTGTTCAGCAAGTAAAGAGATTCAAAGTGGGTGATTTCTCAAAGATTAGAAAGACTCTTTGTGTTTATATAGGTGATTATGCCCGCACACATGTAAGTTTGTGTGTAGTTAAACTCAAGTCATCAGAAAAATTCTATCCAACAACAGCATTTTCCATCCAGTCAACACTAATAATAAGCATATCTTAATCTGTGTATGCGAGTGAAATACTTCATACGCCAACGGCAAATGACTTTTTAAAACCAAATAGAGAATGTTAATGAGGTATATGCTGTGTTTTCACAACAGAGGAATCTGACCAGCGTTTAAATTTGAAAGAAGATTATACCGTCAACAAGCACCTCTGCTCCACCCGGCACTTCTGACTGTTTTTTTCCCTACCCTGAGTAAACCTAAAACTGAACTTTATTTAGATTAAAACTTTTTAAGTCACTTGGATGTAATAACATCCAAAATAAAGCTTTAAATGACACAAATTATATTGCTATATACGGTAATGAAACATTCCAGAACACAGTCCGGCGTTGGACCTTTTTAACTATATCTGGGATCACGGGTATTTTTTTCCAATTCCCAAATGGAATGGTACTAATCCTCAGTGTTTTAATTTTAATGAGTTGTGCTTTGGCACCCATTCATGAATGGGCTTTAACTAGTTTTACATCTCAGGAACATACTGACCACTGCTAATCCTCTTGTGATTATTAAAAAAAACAAAACAAAGCCTGTAGAAAGCAGGCCTTTAATCGCATGGCATTGGAATATACCAGGCATTTATTAAATTCGGTTTCCTAATATAAGTTATCTTTCATATTCTAGTTGGAGTTATCAATCATTGTCTATGAATTTGTTGGTGATGAACATTGTACGGTTTAAAATGTGAGATTTATAGCATAACTTCCTTCTTTATAACAAGCACATGATTTTCTTCTCTTTCACATGTGCATGCTGAACTATAATACGTCAAGGATAATTTGGAGGAAAATTGAGGGAAAACATTTTACAAAGAACAGACTACACAGATAAATGCATAAAACAACGCACCCAGAACTAAACCACTATCAAGTTTTATTTGAATTCCTAGGATAAAATATCTATTTGGGATTAATCATATCAGAACATGAACTGTACAGACGTGACAGTGAGTAACCAACACTGTTCCACAACAAGGACACAGTGTTCTATTGAACCTAAAAAAAAGGGAAGTTGTGAATCTGCTGAACTGGGTTTATATTAGTACAACTAAAGAGATGAGAGCTAGAAAAAACTAATGCAAGTCTGATGGGATTAATCTCTAAAAATACACATTAAAATCAGATTGCTAGTTGATTAAATTAGTCTCAAACAGGGCCGCTGCTGGCCAAATGGGTGCCCTAAGCAGAAAAGTATTGTTGTGCCCGCTCCTTCAAAGAAAAAAAAAAACAACCTACTATAAGGGGTCAAAATAGAACTTTAATAAAATATCAAAGTAAATAAATAAATTGTAATTAAATTGTATTATTTATAAATTATAATTGACAGTTACCTATGGCTATGATTTTATTAATACCGTTGTCTGATTGATTTTATAGTCTCAAGCATTCAGAAATCACACAAAATAAAATTAAGCAGTTTTACTACGATAAAACCATGGTTAATTTTGGTAAGGGTTGTGATGTTCACATGTTTTTGTTGAAGAAATTAAAGAGGCTGTAGCATTTCTATAGCAAAAAGGTGGCCAAAAATGAAAAATGAAGTGGATATTTAAATTAAATGTTTGGCCAATATTAAAGAAGGATTTGATCGTCCTGTAAGTGTAACAACAGCAATTATCAGGCCTTTGGTGCCCTTTGCAGGCATTTGTAATAACGCAAATTGTTTATTTTTAATTACATTAACAGTGTTATTCAATGAAACCAT
>NW_015650091.1:774732-791681 GCF_001515625.1 Sinocyclocheilus rhinocerous | reverse complement strand
AAACAAACAAACAAACAAACAAACAAACAAACACATTACAACTTATTATCACAGATGAAAACAGCTGTGCTGCTGATACATGATACACTTTTCTGGATTCTTTGATAAATCGAAAGTTCAAAAGAACAACATGATTAAATTGATTTTTTTTTTTGTAACAATGTCTTCACTTTTGATCAATTTAATACATATTTGCTGATTAACTGTAACTATGTACTGTAGTAATTTCTTTCTTTCTTTCTTTCTTTCTTTCGCAGTGTCCCCCAACTTTTGAATAGTAGTGTAAGTATTCTTGCTTATAATTTTAGCTTTAAGTGTGGAGTTGGGCAAGCTTAATTATCTTTAGGAGAACATGTTCTACAGTTCTAACCAAAAAACAGAAGTTTTTTTTTTCTTTTCTTCTTTTTCTTTTAGGTTAGGTTAGGTTTCCCAGACTGATCCTGGATCAAATGGCTCTGTTAAACCCTTTATACAGGGAATCGTATTTGAGTTTGGCCTCAATCTTTAGAGAACAGCACTGAATTAGTGTTTTTTTTTGTTGTTGTTTTTTTTAAAGTAACATTCTTAGAATATAGTTCACAAGTTAAATAGGCCACTTTTATGCTACTTCTTTGTCCTTTTGGGGCTTGATATATATGAACTATTCCTACAAATTTCAGAAGAAACCATGAAATAAATTACCGTAAATATAAAGAGCCACCCTTTTCCAGACAAAATGATATCATTAATCATAACAAGCAAAACAACTCAAAATCTTAAATCAGCCCACAAGGTAGCCACTGCCAACATCCACAATGAAGCTGCCTAATGAGAACGATTCCACCCAGTTCCTGTGCTTGCTTTCTCCTCCCATTCATGAAAAGACACTTTCTTCCTTCTCTTTTGTACTGTTGAGGCACATGGCCATTGGCCAATGCCAATTGGACTGCTAGAGAAAACGGAGGCTAGGCGGGCAGCATTCACAATATGCAGGCTATGCACCCCACTGAAGTCACCAACAGAAAGGCCATTCTAGTAGACCAGCCCACTGGTGAAGGCTTATTACGACATTCCACTTTGCTCCACTTATTCAAGAGGCTTGTGTCCATTCACGTGCTGCCACATAACAGCAGCCTTTCTATGTGGCCAAGCTTGCTTTGAAATCATCAAGATAACAGATACAAAGTGGAGCCCATGTGTTACTGAAACCAGTGACAGTGTGGTTTGCACGCGACTACATGTACTAGACTCGTTTCAACCGCTGTTCAGCAAGTAAAGAGATTCAAAGTGGGTGATTTCTCAAAGATTAGAAAGACTCTTTGTGTTTATATAGGTGATTATGCCCGCACACATGTAAGTTTGTGTGTAGTTAAACTCAAGTCATCAGAAAAATTCTATCCAACAACAGCATTTTCCATCCAGTCAACACTAATAATAAGCATATCTTAATCTGTGTATGCGAGTGAAATACTTCATACGCCAACGGCAAATGACTTTTTAAAACCAAATAGAGAATGTTAATGAGGTATATGCTGTGTTTTCACAACAGAGGAATCTGACCAGCGTTTAAATTTGAAAGAAGATTATACCGTCAACAAGCACCTCTGCTCCACCCGGCACTTCTGACTGTTTTTTTCCCTACCCTGAGTAAACCTAAAACTGAACTTTATTTAGATTAAAACTTTTTAAGTCAAAACAAACAAACAAACAAACAAACAAACAAACACATTACAACTTATTATCACAGATGAAAACAGCTGTGCTGCTGATACATGATACACTTTTCTGGATTCTTTGATAAATCGAAAGTTCAAAAGAACAACATGATTAAATTGATTTTTTTTTTTGTAACAATGTCTTCACTTTTGATCAATTTAATACATATTTGCTGATTAACTGTAACTATGTACTGTAGTAATTTCTTTCTTTCTTTCTTTCTTTCTTTCTTTCGCAGTGTCCCCCAACTTTTGAATAGTAGTGTAAGTATTCTTGCTTATAATTTTAGCTTTAAGTGTGGAGTTGGGCAAGCTTAATTATCTTTAGGAGAACATGTTCTACAGTTCTAACCAAAAAACAGAAGTTTTTTTTTTCTTTTCTTCTTTTTCTTTTAGGTTAGGTTAGGTTTCCCAGACTGATCCTGGATCAAATGGCTCTGTTAAACCCTTTATACAGGGAATCGTATTTGAGTTTGGCCTCAATCTTTAGAGAACAGCACTGAATTAGTGTTTTTTTTTGTTGTTGTTTTTTTTAAAGTAACATTCTTAGAATATAGTTCACAAGTTAAATAGGCCACTTTTATGCTACTTCTTTGTCCTTTTGGGGCTTGATATATATGAACTATTCCTACAAATTTCAGAAGAAACCATGAAATAAATTACCGTAAATATAAAGAGCCACCCTTTTCCAGACAAAATGATATCATTAATCATAACAAGCAAAACAACTCAAAATCTTAAATCAGCCCACAAGGTAGCCACTGCCAACATCCACAATGAAGCTGCCTAATGAGAACGATTCCACCCAGTTCCTGTGCTTGCTTTCTCCTCCCATTCATGAAAAGACACTTTCTTCCTTCTCTTTTGTACTGTTGAGGCACATGGCCATTGGCCAATGCCAATTGGACTGCTAGAGAAAACGGAGGCTAGGCGGGCAGCATTCACAATATGCAGGCTATGCACCCCACTGAAGTCACCAACAGAAAGGCCATTCTAGTAGACCAGCCCACTGGTGAAGGCTTATTACGACATTCCACTTTGCTCCACTTATTCAAGAGGCTTGTGTCCATTCACGTGCTGCCACATAACAGCAGCCTTTCTATGTGGCCAAGCTTGCTTTGAAATCATCAAGATAACAGATACAAAGTGGAGCCCATGTGTTACTGAAACCAGTGACAGTGTGGTTTGCACGCGACTACATGTACTAGACTCGTTTCAACCGCTGTTCAGCAAGTAAAGAGATTCAAAGTGGGTGATTTCTCAAAGATTAGAAAGACTCTTTGTGTTTATATAGGTGATTATGCCCGCACACATGTAAGTTTGTGTGTAGTTAAACTCAAGTCATCAGAAAAATTCTATCCAACAACAGCATTTTCCATCCAGTCAACACTAATAATAAGCATATCTTAATCTGTGTATGCGAGTGAAATACTTCATACGCCAACGGCAAATGACTTTTTAAAACCAAATAGAGAATGTTAATGAGGTATATGCTGTGTTTTCACAACAGAGGAATCTGACCAGCGTTTAAATTTGAAAGAAGATTATACCGTCAACAAGCACCTCTGCTCCACCCGGCACTTCTGACTGTTTTTTTCCCTACCCTGAGTAAACCTAAAACTGAACTTTATTTAGATTAAAACTTTTTAAGTCACTTGGATGTAATAACATCCAAAATAAAGCTTTAAATGACACAAATTATATTGCTATATACGGTAATGAAACATTCCAGAACACAGTCCGGCGTTGGACCTTTTTAACTATATCTGGGATCACGGGTATTTTTTTCCAATTCCCAAATGGAATGGTACTAATCCTCAGTGTTTTAATTTTAATGAGTTGTGCTTTGGCACCCATTCATGAATGGGCTTTAACTAGTTTTACATCTCAGGAACATACTGACCACTGCTAATCCTCTTGTGATTATTAAAAAAAACAAAACAAAGCCTGTAGAAAGCAGGCCTTTAATCGCATGGCATTGGAATATACCAGGCATTTATTAAATTAGGTTTCCTAATATAAGTTATCTTTCATATTCTAGTTGGAGTTATCAATCATTGTCTATGAATTTGTTGGTGATGAACATTGTACGGTTTAAAATGTGAGATTTATAGCATAACTTCCTTCTTTATAACAAGCACATGATTTTCTTCTCTTTCACATGTGCATGCTGAACTATAATACGTCAAGGATAATTTGGAGGAAAATTGAGGGAAAACATTTTACAAAGAACAGACTACACAGATAAATGCATAAAACAACGCACCCAGAACTAAACCACTATCAAGTTTTATTTGAATTCCTAGGATAAAATATCTATTTGGGATTAATCATATCAGAACATGAACTGTACAGACGTGACAGTGAGTAACCAACACTGTTCCACAACAAGGACACAGTGTTCTATTGAACCTAAAAAAAAGGGAAGTTGTGAATCTGCTGAACTGGGTTTATATTAGTACAACTAAAGAGATGAGAGCTAGAAAAAACTAATGCAAGTCTGATGGGATTAATCTCTAAAAATACACATTAAAATCAGATTGCTAGTTGATTAAATTAGTCTCAAACAGGGCCGCTGCTGGCCAAATGGGTGCCCTAAGCAGAAAAGTATTGTTGTGCCCGCTCCTTCAAAGAAAAAAAAAAACAACCTACTATAAGGGGTCAAAATAGAACTTTAATAAAATATCAAAGTAAATAAATAAATTGTAATTAAATTGTATTATTTATAAATTATAATTGACAGTTACCTATGGCTATGATTTTATTAATACCGTTGTCTGATTGATTTTATAGTCTCAAGCATTCAGAAATCACACAAAATAAAATTAAGCAGTTTTACTACGATAAAACCATGGTTAATTTTGGTAAGGGTTGTGATGTTCACATGTTTTTGTTGAAGAAATTAAAGAGGCTGTAGCATTTCTATAGCAAAAAGGTGGCCAAAAATGAAAAATGAAGTGGATATTTAAATTAAATGTTTGGCCAATATTAAAGAAGGATTTGATCGTCCTGTAAGTGTAACAACAGCAATTATCAGGCCTTTGGTGCCCTTTGCAGGCATTTGTAATAACGCAAATTGTTTATTTTTAATTACATTAACAGTGTTATTCAATGAAACCATTATTAATTAATCAATCATTATTGCTTCATTGTTTTTATATAATACATTTGAAGTCAGGAAAACTAGAATATTAAGTCAGATGCGTTGTTGTTGGTGGTGGTGAAATTAACGTTATTACCGACAATAAAACACGTTAGGCTACTAACGTCAACAGTCAAAAAAGTTTCACAGGATTATGAACGTAGCTACCTGAAAGTGATGCACGGGCTTCATCTTGAGCTTTTTTATTTTTCTTTTCTCTGCCCTGTACTGCGCTGATGTCTTTTCCCTGATATAGCCTAGTTGTCCATTAATTATGATGATCATTTGTATTCAGCCGCAAACATGAGGTGAGAGCGAGCGCGGGCGCGGGCGCAGATCCAGAATGGCGCGTCATGCGTGCTTATACTGCCTACTGCGTTCATCATAAAATACATTTTTTTATAATTATATATAATATATGTTAATGTCTCAAAGGTTGCATTTAATCTTCGTAAGCAAGTAAAATGTACATCTTTTACCCAATAGCAATATTATGGTCTTCTGTGAATTACATAACAGCTTGGATCAGAAATAATCTTTAGGCAAATTAATGATCAAAAATATCCCCTTATGTATTGAAAGCCATAAAGAGATATACCGTAGGCGAAATAAACCAATATAATAGAAACTCACTTTTAGTGAATTTTCTTTTGCTTTGTATCAGCCACTGAGAATGATTATAAATGAGTTTATATCATTTTGTAATAAATAAATAAATAAATAAACAAATAAATGTTGGTATAAAAAGAGAAAACATGTAAAAATCAATCATTTTCAAGCTAAAAATGTGATGAATCTTTGAGTCATGAATAGCCTATCAAGATTTTTGTTATTAGCTTCACAAAAATATTAAAATTCAGAAACTAAAAACATGTTCCACATAGTAGGCCTAGATATAGGCATTCATGGCATTTGTATGAACTGCAATTTTTAATAACTACTGAATAATATCCTGAATAAAGAGCGTCTTCGTCATTAACTCATGTAGACATGAACTAACCAGTTTAGCAATAATGTATGTAGGTTTATATGCACCATATTGCTTTAGCGACTTATAAATACAGTGTAGGGCCTATATAACGTAATTATAAAAATTGTGTGTAAACACTTAATTTGAAATATTGATTGATTCATTCATTCAACCATGCTTTTATTTGTTTGTTTGCTTAAGGATAGGCGTTCGCCGTAATCTAACAAGACTGAACAAAACAAGCTCTACTCTCTCATTACTACAAGAGGGGTGGGCTTTGTGTGTTCAAACGCCCCTGTGACAAACCGTGAGTCACGCCAAGACTCGCTCGAGCGCCGGTGTTGGTTTCGTGGCTGTAGCCTACGTCACGGATCCTCATATTTATTCAGCGAGGAGGAAGCGGCGTCGACTAAACTGGCTGCTTCTGGTTTCAAGACACATAAATACAAAGCGAGACGCTGCCTGCGAATATACAAAGAACAGAGGCTTTACGCTGAAGACGACAAAGTCCGGTAAAGACCATACTAAATAAGATGATTTGTGTGTGTTTTTACCATTACAGTACTGCGCGTTTTAATGATGTAGGCTGTTAACGGAGAAACGGTGCATCCAAACAAAATTGTAAGCAAAACTGACTCGCAGGACTGATCAGTGTTTTCATATTGGACAGAAGGTGTTTCTCTGTCTTATTCGTTTTTCCGTTATATTTCTCGAAAGCACAGTCCATTCAATATCTATATCTGTTACAATTCAGTTTTCATTAAGCTGCTTCTAATAGCCTAATGCGCTGTTATATTAGGACATAGGCTATAAATTATGACTTAAATGTTCAGTTAGCTGAAAAAGGTACAGTAAAAGGTGATGGTTGATTTCATGAAAAGGATGTTCGGTAAATGTTACAGGTTGACGTTTCTTTTCTTATCACTGGAGGCCACTCTCCCGTGACAGTATGTAGTTACGTGGCAGCGCTGATTCCACTGGACGCACTTTGTGCTGCTACTTTATCAGCAGCCAAACTTCGCTTATCTCAACTCAAATGACCCGATGCTACTTTTTTTTCTCTTTATATGTTTTTTTTTTTTTAAATGAGCATAATAATAATAATAATAATAATAAGCTAATATAGATAAAACTTTTTAATTTGTATAGATCAAATCCTTTCCTGTAGCTACAAGACTGTATCTCACCAGGAAAGAGATTCCTCTGCCGGCTTGGTGAAGGTTATCTTCTCCAAATAGACAGTTCCTGTCCTGTTTTAATTCCTGTATTTGGATTTTAAGTCTTAAATATGGGTCTGTTTAACAGTTCCAAGTCTACCTTAAATAAGGGACCATGCTGATAATATGGGATGGGATGAAGGGAAAACTTTACAGTGCTGATGTTCTTCCTTTGTCCTACAGTGTGTGAGTCGAGGGGCAGGCATAATAGAGGATGTAGGTTGTGATTTCTAGGTCATGTAGAGTGTGTGAGTCCCTCAAAGCCCGCCCTCTATGGCAAGTGAGATGCCGGGACATGTTTTGTAGTTATTATCTTGCTACAAGTCCATAAAGTCCACTTAAAGAAAAAAAGAATAATATAAGCCTATTATATATATTAGAGCCACAGTGATTTACGAATAGTGCTATTTGAGGTTGCTGAAATAGGAGAGTTTCAAAATGCATGAGTTAGTTCTCTTTTTATGTTACACAGTGTCTCTGGATCAATCTAGTTTCATTTTGCATCAAATTTGCTGTTGTTTTGAAAACTTAGCGGTTTCTTGTGTTCTACACTGGTCACAGTCTAAAGCACCAGACCCAGTACTCTGTTGGTAGAAAATGGGCAAAAGTGCCCTCAACATCAAAACTTATAGTTGATGCTAACAGGGAACCTAAGTGAACCTAAACCTTATATGGGTCATCTAAAGTAGGATCAGTGGACTGGAACAATGGAAACCATGGATTATATACACTGCACTCTTAGAAAAAAAACCCTAGGGTTCTTTACTCAACTCCAAAGAGGTTCTATATAAGGAGAAAGAACACTTTTTGGCACAAAAGGGTTCTTTGGGCTAAACAGTGCTTTATGTATGATGTGTTTACATTAGGCTATTTAAATTATTACACTATTATAACTACATTATATTTCTGTTTTTACTTTAATTTAATTTTGGCACACCTTACATTTTGAAGAAAATAAACTTACAATGTACTTCTACATTTTCAAGTTCAATAGAAAATAATTGCCACATGACCAGTGTATAGTGTTTCAGCGTTTCATTTAGATTGTTAAAGTCTATAACTCGACCCTCCAAAATGATCTTTGACATAAATGACAAACAACTTGAATGTGCATCTATGCGCTGATCAGTTTGGTCCCGTCTCCTCTCGCGAGATTGATTTCAAAGTGCGCGCACGCCACATTTTAAACTTCAGCCGTTACGGAGATTTGTTTGAGCTCAGCACTCAAGACAACGATGATTACATTGGTAAGTGAGAAAATATTTTGATTAGTGCTGTAAAAATTAGTGTGCTAACGCATGCGATGAATTTTTTCAGTTTAACGGCATTAAACATATTTCACTCAAACGCAGGGCCAGAGCTAGGTTTGGCCACCCCACTCACAACTGCTGCTTCTGTCTCTTTTTTCTTGACAAGAATTGTGTTTATTTAGACACAGAATGTCTTTACGACCACATCAAATGGGAGATTTTTCAGACGCGCACTCCAACTTCACCTTCACCGGGTGCGGATAAAGGTACAGGTGACGAGGGAGCTTCAGTAGAACAACAGTGAACTGTGGTCAGATGAAATGTTGTCAGGCCATATGTCAGTAAAAGCAAATTTTTCCTGTCCTGTCAGCCGTTATACTTTGCTCGTAGTACGTGCTCTTCAAATGCACGCACAAATTCGGTGATGTGCGCTGTATATAATTTCATATTAAAGCGCAAATGAAACAACGAGCATGCATTGTCATAGTTATGTCGTCAGTTAAGTCATGAAGTTACCAAAAAAGGAGATTAAAGCTGCCTTAAAACTGTGCATGTATGTAAGCATTTGTTATATAGGAGTCAGATTTAAGAATATGTCTCTGAAATGCAGTGGTTTTCAAAACTGTCTCCCTCATCTAACACACCCGATTCAACTCATCAGCTCATTAGTAGAGATTTTAAGACCTGAAGAGGGTCAGAAAAGGTAAAGTGTTGTGAGAAAATAGGATGCGTGTCAGATCTGCATCATGTTCAGCAGCGGCAGCCAAAATAACCCAATGACCCAGCTGCTGTAATATCTGTTAATCAAAGAACACAAGAAAACAAGAACTTTAAGGATGCTGTAATGTTGAATGGCTATAGTCAATGGTTAAATAGTAGTAAAAAAAAAAAAAAGAGACATTAGTAGTATTGGTATCAGTGATACTCACCTTCAGACATAAAAAAGATGCCACTAAACACATTAAAAAATATACTGTCTTTGTTGTTTCTACATTAATTTGAAGATTGAATGTGAAATTATTGCAATATAAAAGTATATTTATTGCAAAATAAAAGATTAATCACAATTAATTTCAGTACTTTCAGTTCATTTTCAATACTGTTGTGGATTGACCAATAATGCTGGCGAGTGTTCATGTTATAGCCTGATATTTTCTTTCTACTGCAGATTGTATTGGACCTAGAAAACATAACTCAACTCAGACTTTATTTATAAAGCACTTTCAACACCACGACTGGAGCCAAAGTGCTGTACAGAAAAAGATAAGGGGAAAAAAAATTAAGAATAATAAGAATAATATAAAAACAAATGAAAAATAATAATAGTAAAATAAAAAAATAAATAAAAAAATACATAAATAATAATAGTAACAACAAATATCATACACAGCTAAAAAACATTGTCAAAAGCTAGAGAAAACAAATGAGTTTTAAGCGAACTCTGAAAAACACCCAAAGTTGGAGAAGTTCTAATAGACAGAGGAAGATGTCTAATAGACATAAGATGAAACAATGTATTGGACCTAGAAAACATAAGATGAAACAATGTTTCAGGAGCAGTCAAATCACAGTCAGATTGCAGTTATAAACATGAATTCAAGAGAAACCAAGAAGAACAAAGAGAAAAGCTGATGGAGATATTTCCATTTTTTTTCTTCTGCAGACAACTGCGAGTATTTGGTGTTTTCTGTTATAGTATAGTAAAATATCATTATTTGTTTTTACTGAATTAATTATGCTAAACACACTGTATTTGGTTGCTGAAGATGCACTATGAAATGAAGATGAGTTGTGGAAAATAATTAACCTATCTCAGAGAGCACTTTTAAGGTTTTATCCACCAACCTCAAAAGAGTGGTGAAAAGTGGAAGTCAAAGGACACATGACCAACCTGCTGCAAAACAATGACACAAAAAGGTACAATATTTATTTTTCCTCACAGTATCAACTTTGGGAAACTCGTAAATCTACTAATCTAAAGTTACTGTCTGACATCTTTTTTCTATTTTCTGCAATTTATCATGCAGGTTCTTATGCTAAACAAATAAAAAAAAATTATATTTGCATTGTCACAGCAGGTCTGGACTCTGAAGTATACAGCATTACTTGTTTGGTCATCTGCATTCAGATGATACCACACTTCCTCTCTGATTCAAGTAAGTTTTAAGATTTGATCCAGTTGTGAGAGATTCCTCTCTGTTTTCCTTTTTGTACTGTATTCTCTGTAGGCCTAATAAATGTTTCTCTGTCTTGCATCTCCATCTTAGGATATCAAGCCTCCTCAATGCAAAGAGAGTTAGCATCAAAATGGACGTGTCACTGACTGACAACAGAGATGTCAAAAGTATCTGTTTGCTGTATCCTATTTGTTCTATATGGAAATTCCAAACAGCCATCACTCAGTTTCTTTCATTCAGCACTATATAGCCCTTCCCAGTGCTGAAATTGTCATGGTTCCTTTGTTTTTATTGTTTAAATGCTTATGAATGTTAAATTATTATTTATTAATGCTTATGAATTTAAAAAAACAGTCAGAAACATGTGGAATTACCAGGTTCGCCATCTTATATGGGTTACAGAATTGGGGAAAGTTACCAAAAAAATAAAAAATCATATATACTGCATGGTTTATAGGAGAAAGTGGGGTAAATACTTGACATTTATTGAAGGTGAAGGATAATAACCTGGTAGTGAGATGCAAAATCAGAGTGTCATTAATACACTATTTGGTGACATTCTAATTTTATTTATTTATTTACTTACTGTTTTTTTGCAGGTTAACTTTTAATTTATTTAAATAGTAGTAAAAAAAAAAAAAAGAGACATTAGTAGTATTGGTATCAGTGATACTCACCTTCAGACATAAAAAAGATGCCACTAAACACATTAAAAAATATACTGTCTTTGTTGTTTCTACATTAATTTGAAGATTGAATGTGAAATTATTGCAATATAAAAGTATATTTATTGCAAAATAAAAGATTAATCACAATTAATTTCAGTACTTTCAGTTCATTTTCAATACTGTTGTGGATTGACCAATAATGCTGGCGAGTGTTCATGTTATAGCCTGATATTTTCTTTCTACTGCAGATTGTATTGGACCTAGAAAACATAACTCAACTCAGACTTTATTTATAAAGCACTTTCAACACCACGACTGGAACCAAAGTGCTGTACAGAAAAAGATAAGGGGGAAAAAAAATAAGAATAATAAGAATAATATAAAAACAAATGAAAAATAATAATAGTAAAATAAAAAAATAAATAAAAAAATACATAAATAATAATAGTAACAACAAATATCATACACAGCTAAAAAACATTGTCAAAAGCTAGAGAAAACAAATGAGTTTTAAGCGAACTCTGAAAAACACCCAAAGTTGGAGAAGTTCTAATAGACAGAGGAAGATGTCTAATAGACATAAGATGAAACAATGTATTGGACCTAGAAAACATAAGATGAAACAATGTTTCAGGAGCAGTCAAATCACAGTCAGATTGCAGTTATAAACATGAATTCAAGAGAAACCAAGAAGAACAAAGAGAAAAGCTGATGGAGATATTTCCATTTTTTTTCTTCTGCAGACAACTGCGAGTATTTGGTGTTTTCTGTTATAGTATAGTAAAATATCATTATTTGTTTTTACTGAATTAATTATGCTAAACACACTGTATTTGGTTGCTGAAGATGCACTATGAAATGAAGATGAGTTGTGGAAAATAATTAACCTATCTCAGAGAGCACTTTTAAGGTTTTATCCACCAACCTCAAAAGAGTGGTGAAAAGTGGAAGTCAAAGGACACATGACCAACCTGCTGCAAAACAATGACACAAAAAGGTACAATATTTATTTTTCCTCACAGTATCAACTTTGGGAAACTCGTAAATCTACTAATCTAAAGTTACTGTCTGACATCTTTTTTCTATTTTCTGCAATTTATCATGCAGGTTCTTATGCTAAACAAATAAAAAAAAATTATATTTGCATTGTCACAGCAGGTCTGGACTCTGAAGTATACAGCATTACTTGTTTGGTCATCTGCATTCAGATGATACCACACTTCCTCTCTGATTCAAGTAAGTTTTAAGATTTGATCCAGTTGTGAGAGATTCCTCTCTGTTTTCCTTTTTGTACTGTATTCTCTGTAGGCCTAATAAATGTTTCTCTGTCTTGCATCTCCATCTTAGGATATCAAGCCTCCTCAATGCAAAGAGAGTTAGCATCAAAATGGACGTGTCACTGACTGACAACAGAGATGTCAAAAGTATCTGTTTGCTGTATCCTATTTGTTCTATATGGAAATTCCAAACAGCCATCACTCAGTTTCTTTCATTCAGCACTATATAGCCCTTCCCAGTGCTGAAATTGTCATGGTTCCTTTGTTTTTATTGTTTAAATGCTTATGAATGTTAAATTATTATTTATTAATGCTTATGAATTTAAAAAAACAATACTGATACAAGTCAGAAACATGTGGAATTACCAGGTTCGCCATCTTATATGGGTTACAGAATTGGGGAAAGTTACCAAAAAAATAAAAAATCATATATACTGCATGGTTTATAGGAGAAAGTGGGGTAAATACTTGACATTTATTGAAGGTGAAGGATAATAACCTGGTAGTGAGATGCAAAATCAGAGTGTCATTAATACACTATTTGGTGACATTCTAATTTTATTTATTTATTTACTTACTGTTTTTTTGCAGGTTAACTTTTAATTTATTTATTTGTGTTATTTATTTTCAAGTTAACGTTCAGTTGTTTTTTTTGTGGATTCTAGTAATCAACATATATTTATGACTGACACATGTTGGATGGGTGAGTAAGAGGGAGGGGGTTTGATAAAACATTAATATTTCTAAAACTGAATGTACTGTTTTGTCAATTTCAGGTAAAAAGAATAAAAAGTATGAATAAAAAAAGAAACATGGATTTATGTTAATTCTTCTAACTGTTGCACTGTGAATTGCTGTGTGTTATATATTACTTGTGTCATTGTAAATGCTAATAAAAGTGTCTTAAATGATCACATAATACTTTGATGTGTTATCCTTATGATAATTCATTTTTTTACAGTGATAAAGTATCTATATGAGCTGTTTAAGTCATAAAATGTAATTAAAATCAAACTAAAATTAAATTCATAAAATGATCCCAGGATGGGAACCCATAGAAAATTCTATATAGAACCCTTTTCCTGGCTACAAGGAACCCTAAAGGGTTCTTGAAATTGAACCCTTAACAGGGGTTCTATATAGAACCTTTAAGGGGTTGCAAATATGTAGCGCCTGATAGAACCCCTTAAGTTTCTAAATAGAAACTTTTCTTCTAAGTGTAGATATAATTTTCTGTTATGGCCTTGTCCTAACTTCACAAGCTGTGACCTTCTGTCTCTGCGTTGAAACCAGATGTGCCACAAGGCAAGGACTTTCTCATGCATACATTTTTTTTTTTTTTTTACACAAACCCTCTCAACCATAACCACTGTGTTGAGAAAAAAAAAGGTCTGTAGTTATGTTTTATTTGGTACAGCTGTTGGCATTGTCTTCAGAATCTTCTGATGTGCTCCACAATCTAGAGAGCACTGGTTATATCAGAGATCTGTGTCTGTTAAACATTGCACATACACTCTGGTTCACCTCAAACTTCATGAGACTGGAACGGGTGGGGTTAGGACCTGCAGTTGCAGTTGAGGTTATCCAGGCCTTTCCATTTCAGGACTCCATCAAAGAACCTTCTCCACCTCACTGTAGATCGTTCTTTTCTGGTCATGAGTCACTGATAAATGCCTCACTTCTTCTCTGTTTAACAGGAGGTCAGTGCAGATCAATGAGATAACACACATTCACAAGCTTAGTTTGCTAAAGGGACCCGTTCACTAGACAAGCATTAATCCAAGAATCAGGCACTTCTCATACTATCACTGCTGGCACTAACCAACTTCCTCTGCTTAAGTTATAAATTACAAAAATAGTCTATGATATATTTTTCAGAATCTGGAAAAACTGGTCTTCACTCTGTAATTTTGGATATACAGCTGCAAAGCTCATCTATTGTTTGGTTGTTTTTCTAGCTGTAGGCCACACATAGAGAGTTCAAGTATGCTTCATGCTTCCAGCAGTTCAGTGTAACATGTGTTTACTTAATCCTTATTACATACATATTACTTCACATTAAAGCTAGGATAAGGTTTCATGTTTTGCTATTTTGCCCTGACACTGGTTGTTTTTGCATGGTGCATGGTGAATTGATTATCTTTGGAAAATTGTGTTCCACTTGTTCAGGAAATCTATTTTACAAATGTAACAAACCATCTAAAGTTTTTAGTTCAGCCATGTTTAAAATCTGCTGATGTGTGGCTAAATTCAGTTGAGGTCACATGCCAAGAATTCTCAAGAAGGAAACGACCCATTCATGCAGTGGCAGGTACAATGCAACCACCAAGCTAGCTCCTTTTAGTATTTATAATAAGTGTTCTGATTGTCATTGTGCGTCAGAGAAGCCGCAGTCAGCCCTTCCTGTCCTCTCAACAGTCTGATAACAAACTGTGTTAATGAATTTGGCCTGTGCACACTCCCAACAGGAGGTTATTATGGTGTGTACTGAGAGCATAGTAGCCACAACCTCATTCATTTAAATCATATTCATTTACAGTTGTCCATCTCTTCCTCATTGCACGTGCGTGGCTATGCCTACAGGGTACAATGACAATGCTGACAGATAAGGAGTGTGTGCAGTTGCGTATAATGAAATATAAAGAAAAGAACATTGTTCTTTCACCCTGATGAAAGGAAAAATTCAGTTTTTTCCACCATAATAACATCCTGCATCCATAACAATATTCCATTAGGACTCCTCTTCCCCCATTCAGGTCCTTGATAAACCTCTCATGAGGTCTGTCCAACATCAGGTGCATCTTTTCCTTTTGGATGTCACACATAAGCTGGTGTGTTTACGTGAAGACCTTTGCTGCCTCCCAATTTGCATATCTGTCCTAAATAGTATTTGAAAATAGAATTAGTGTGTCCCAAATTGTAATATGTTGAAATAAGTATGCCAGAGATTCCGGAATGGTCTACTACTTCCGGTTAGAATTCGAAGTGCAGATCGATGCACACTCTAACGGCTAATATTGCCCACAACCCATTGTACGTTGGACAAGGATTAGATTAGAACTACAAACATTAAAAAAAGGGTTAAAAACTACAATATGCGAGACCAACCGACAGTTTGAGTGACAAATATGTCTAACCTGATGAAAAGATATTTACTTAATGTTATCTGCGTTATATTTCATCTGCAGAAACATTGTGAACTTTTATTAAGATACATTTGGTCATTAACTTTTAAATGCATCATTATGCAAACACATGAGCAGAGTTCTTGGCATGAAAGACCTGCGACTGGCAGATCAACGTTCAAAGGAAATCAAATTAATCGAAATGGATTATGTTAACTGTGACAAGATGATTGACAGGGCAGTTTAAACAGTGACAGAATGCATGTAACTAAGCAACAGAGCGGTCCGTCAAAGACACAGTTATGACAAAGTAGTTTGTCCCAAAGCTCGCCTACTATTCTGCTACATACTCAAAAGTATGTACTTTTTCTTTACAAAAAGAGTATACTTTTAGGGCATAGTATAAGTAGGCGAATTGGGACACAGTGAACGGAAATGTGAAGAGTGCATTCATTTCCTTGTGGCTATCATAGTGTAATTATTTTCACAGCCACATACAGACCTTTTCCATTCACTAGTGTAATGGACTCTGTTTGATGACATTTTAATTTTTCTGCAGAGATTAGCTCCAACCTGGATTAAACACACACCTGCAACTTTGTAGTAATACTGAAGATCTTGATTAGCTTGTTCAGGTGTGTTTGATTAGGGCTGGAGGAGCTAAACTCTGCAGGAAAGTGGATCTCGAGGTCCAGAGTTGAGGACCCCTGTTCTATAGTATGTTCTTGCGAGTCTGTTGCCCTGTCAAATGTGTATTCTTATTTTAAGTCTTCATCCATCCAAGGACACAAATTCATGCTTCACCAGCCTTTTAGCTTTGTCTTCATTCTTGTTCAGCACTGCAGTGGTGATATAATCACTTTCAACATGAGGCTTGAGATAAGAAATGGGAATGGTGTTATTTAAGGTTGTGGTTTGAAAAGACACTGTGTTGCAGTCATTGATATGAACCACATGCTCAAATATGTCAAATTCTATATCTTTGATGCGTTCTTTTCCTACTTTCAGTGAATAATCTCTATTATTTGCCTTTCTGGAGGGCTTGGTGTTCACTATAATAGTTTTTCCCATCTCACTCTTCCCCAGATTCCCTAGAAGAAGAGTTTGGACGGCATGCAAAGTTGTGAAATATCTTCAGACAGCACTGATGATCCTCTTAGTAGTGCCTTACACAGACAACGACAACCACGAATAGTAGTAATTGGTGCGGGCTTGGCCGGCCTTGTCACCACCAAAACCCTCTTGGAGAGCGGCTTCACCAATGTCACGGTGCTAGAAGCCTCAGACCGTATCGGAGGCAGAGTGCAAAGCATTCAGCACGGTGAGACAACTGTCTTGTTATATGATAGCATCCTTTTTTATTCCTTCATCCTTAACCTTCTCAGATAAAAATTTTTTTTTTATATATATATATATATATTTTTTTTTA
>NW_015650091.1:741739-774351 GCF_001515625.1 Sinocyclocheilus rhinocerous | reverse complement strand
ATATATATTTTTTTTTATATATTTTATTTTTTATTTTTTATTTTTCATCTTTTTAAGGTAGCTAATTTCCCTCTCTCTACAGGTAAAACCACTTTGGAACTTGGAGCAACCTGGATCCATGGGGCAAATGGGAACCCCATCTACCACCTGGCTGAGGACAATGGGCTGCTGGAACACACCACAGAGGAGGAGAGGAGTGTGGGCCGCATCAGCCTCTACACCAAGAATGGTGTGGCCCACTACCAGACCAACAATGGCAGGCGGATCCCAAAGGATCTGGTGGAGGAGTTCAGTGATCTGTACAATGAGGTAATGGAAGAGAGCCGAGTGTCCTTTTGGTGGAACCTTTTGGTGTAGCCTCCTGTGGATTATAAGGCTTGAATAACTTAATGCAGTATGGCCCTGTTTTCATTTGGTATTAAGAAGCATTTTCGGTGATCTAATCATGAATGGTCAGCCGAGATGCATTTCCGTTTCCCTTACAGATAGCGTTTCCACTACAAATGTGATGTGGTCAAATGCGTTTTTTGACTACCTCCATGTTTGTTTCCATTAAAGATCTTAATACCAGGTGGAAACAGGGCCATACTTCATTTGTGTTCCCACTATCTTGTTTTACAAAGCAGAAGTTATTTCCCTCTAAAAGACATTTTGAAATTCTGTTGTATGGGCTTTGCTAATTAATGGCCTCACTCTACCTGAAAGAGTCTAGAGAATATTAACATTTTTGTAGCTTAATATACCAGCTTAACATTTTGTTGGTTAACTATAACTGTTACTTTGCTACTGTCTGTCGAACAAACTGCTAAATCTTGTGACTCTGCCCTCACGTAAAGTAGTTATTTTTTTTGTCAGAGAAAGCATTTTTCACTTCAAGCTCACAGCTGCCAGAGTAAAATTTGTGTTCTGTGGTTGTTACCTCATCCTGAGCTGCTGTTTTCAGTATGAGCCTTTCTCCCTCTAGATCTCTCTCACTGTCTTTTGCAAGATCCCTGTCTTTTGTTTGCTACTAACCCTTTAGGTGCCAGGGATTTTTGGAAAAATGCTGGATTTTGACATCAAGATTTCAAAAGCTTGTGGCTTGAAAGGGCTTAAAGATAGATATCTACTGTAAATGCTATTTCCTCGAACACTTTGAATAGGAACGTGACTTAATTTTGGTCTAGAATCGAAGTACTACATGTCTGCCATCTAGTGGTAGGGAATACAAATGAGATATTACACCATATTAGGAACTACAGTCTATTTTATTAAGTATGACGTCTTGTCGCAATTTTGCGACTTTGGCGCTTAGAGGGTTAATATTTCTTAATTTATTTTTAATAATTTTGCATCTGACAATCTAGTGTCAAACCCCGTTATGAATATAACAAATATCTTTGCAATTTAGGCTAATGAAAGAGAAAACCACTTAAAGGGATTGTTCACCCAAAAATTAACTCATCATTTCATCATGTCATCATTTATGGCGCTTTTCCACTGCGTGGTACGACTCGGCTCTCGTTTAAAGGAAGTTTTTTTTAAAAAGTAATGCGAACAAATGGTACTGCGGTGGCTGTTGCTGGCTATTTAAATCTAGCGTGTTTGGTGTCTCTTGTCACAAATCCAATGACGCAGGTAGGGACGATTCTTTCTGACCAATCAGTGATCTGTAGTGTTCACACGTCACATTTTAGTATCAGTACGGCTCGCTTGGAACCTCAATCGAGGTGGTACTAAAAAAAAAAAAGTACCAGGTCCCAGGTACTGTACCCAGTGGAAAACCACCAAAAAGTGAACCGTACCGAGCCGTACCATGCAGTGGAAAAGTGCCATTAGACACCCCCATGACGTTCCAAACCTGTATGGCTTTCTTTCTTCTGTAGAACACAAGATATTTTGAGAAATATTTCATTGTTTTTTTTGTTTTTTCCATGCAATAGAAGTCAATGGTCACGGACATTCTTCAAAACTTCCTCTTGTATACAAGTTTGGAACAACATGAGGGTGATGACAGTTTTCATTTTTGAGTGAACTATCCTTTTAAAGTTATGCAATATTTTGACCCTAGTGTATTCCAGCCTCATTAACTAATGCAATTAAACCCTTGTTTGTGGTAAGGATAGCTTCATGATCTGATGACTCTACGATTTCTCGCCCTTAATCTTGTTGAACGACCTCCTTTCTGCAGGTGTATGAGCTGACTCAGGAGTTCTTCCAGAATGGAAAGCCTGTGGGAGCCGAGAGTCAAAACAGTGTGGGGATCTTCACACGAGATGTGGTGCGCAAGAAGATCATGCTTGACCCTTATGACTCAGAAAGCACCAAGAAACTCAAGTTATCTATGCTACAACAGTACCTCAAGGTGGGCAGGGCTCTAATGTTTTGAAGAGATTTTTCATAAGAAAATTGTGGTTAGTTTAGCCGCAGAATAGTTAAAAATCAAGATATCTATAGACCTGATTTTGAAATTATAGGTGTGGCATCTTGTTTGCCATCTCCGTAACAAGCCACAACCAGAAGTTCCTGTTGTAAGCAGATTTACTGCATCTCTATGACAACATAAAACACATTGCATGTGTCCTCACCTTTGCAAGATAACTGACTTCAAGCTCACTGCCATGCATGCTTCCTTCCCACTCTTTTGCAACAGTGAGTTTCTCTTGCGAAATACTGTAGACTTCCACCCACAGAGGTATGGATTCCAAACGTACTACTGTTTTAATCATTTAATCATCAACCCACACTTTGACCTAGACTCACAATAGGCTTGTATTTACAATTAATGGAACAATTCAACTTCTTTATTAACATCACACAGCCCTGTTGAAAAAAACAGCATATGCTGGTTAGGTATGTTTTGAAGCATGGCTGCTGGTTTGAGCTGGTCATGATCTGGTTTAAGCTGGTCCTAAGCAACTAGCTCCTGCTCAGGACCAGCTCATGACCAGCTAAGGACCAGCTTAAACCAGCTCAAACCAGTAGCCATGCTTCAAAACATATATAGCATATGCTGTTTTTTTCAACAAGGAGTACCATTTGTCCCGTTTAGTCAGGCTGTTCACAGAAATTCTGCTAGTAGCAAAAGCCCTGGATTACTGCGGTAAAAGTAGGACTTAAGTAGGACACTTAATGCCATCCTGTAAGGCTAAAGGTTATGGGAGGAAGGGGCAGGACCAGAAAAAGCACTCACCTGGCTGTATGCCTGCTAGACTATGTTTGCCTGTATTTGTTTACAGCAGTATAGTTTAGAACTGTAACCTTAGAGTAAATGGTGTGTTTAGCAGAGCTCAAGCATTTACTGTGTGAAAACAAAGTAAAAACAGTAGTAAATGAAGCAATGCAAGGCTATACATAAAGTGAATGGTCACAATCAAAATCAGTAGACTTCAGTTTTGGTTACAAGAAGTACCTTAACAGCAAGTTTTCTGTGCAATTTCTTCTTTTCTTAATATTTTCATCTGTGCCTCAGGTGGAGAGCTGTGAAAGCAGTTCCCCCAGCATGGATGAGGTGTCTCTAAGTGAGTTTGGTGAGTGGACTGAGATTCCCGGCGCTCACCATGTCATTCCTGCTGGTTTCATTAAAATTGTTGAGATCCTGGCTCAGGACATCCCAAGTCGTGTCCTCCGCCTCAGTAAGCCTGTCCGCCGCATCCACTGGAACTGCAGCTCCCATGATACAGAGGAAATTGTAGATCAGGTTGACCATAACCAGGACCAACGGCCAAGCCATTCTCCGGTCTGTGTGGAGTGCGAAGACGGCGAGTGTCTGCTGGCAGACCATGTGATCGTAACGGCCTCTCTTGGGGTTCTGAAGAAAGCTCATGAGACTCTCTTCTCCCCAGGACTACCACTAGACAAGGCACAGGCCATCCAGAAACTGGGCATTAGTACTACTGACAAGATCTTTCTGGAGTTTGCAGAGCCCTTCTGGAGCCCTGAGTGCAACAGCATTCAGTTTGTGTGGGAGGACGAGGCACAACTGGAGAGCCAGGCATACCCAGAAGAGCTGTGGTACCGAAAGATCTGCAGCTTTGATGTGCTGTATCCACCTGAACGCTATGGCCACATGTTGAGTGGCTGGATCTGCGGAGAAGAGGCCCTGCGCATGGAAAGGTGTGACGATGAGACTGTGGCGGAGATATGCACCGAACTACTGCGCCAGTTTACAGGTCAGCATATGCGCAAGAATAACACCGTAATTCACAAGTTCACACTTACATATAATAAACAGAGTAAAGGTTATGCGTATTTGACATGCTGTCTCGAAATTTGGCCCGAACCCAGAGTACCCACCCCCCCAGGATTTTAATGCAAACAAGTTTGCCATCCAAACAAGGAGTCAGAGTTTTGTCACATGCACATTTAACTGGTCATATTAATGCTGTCTGCTTGTCATGCTTTTAAGTTATATTTATCTGTGACAAGAAGGCCCATATACCTCTGACAAGGTCAGGTCTCTAGTGTAAATGTATCGACAATGACTCTACAATCTTTCACACCACCTTGGAAACTTTACTGTAAACAACTCTGGTTTCTCTTCCACTGTAACCCTTTCATGACAGAACACAAGTCAGATATAAGGGTCAATGCACACATCCTCTGTAGATGATGTCAACAGACTGGCATGCCTCTTAACTAGGTCAGACTGTTTTAATCCAGATCCACAGCAGGTTCCCCTCCCATCTGCCCGAGTCCTATATAATTAGTATGCTGAAATTGGATTTGGTCACACCTTACCACTGATAATTGAAAGGTTCCCTAATTTCTGTCATTGTATGACAGTAGACTTAAGATTAACTTCCCTTGTTCAACACATGTCCACTCAACCCATACCACTAAAACAAACATAGATCAGCATAAAAGAGCAGTACTTCAAAATTTTTACACTTTAAACAGGGTTTCCGCGGGTCCTTAAAAATCTTAAATTTAGTTGTATCAAAAGTTGTATCTTAAATGGTACAATAAAGTCTTAATTATGATTTCAAGAGGCCTTAAATTTAGGAACGGAAAGAAAATAATTGTGATACGACTTAATGTGACGATGAAACTTAAAAAGGCTGTGATTTCATTAAATAAACATAAGCGCTGCTTGTTTCAAAGTCAGGAGTTGTGCTGCTGTGTGTACTGCGGTTACCGGGGAAACTGGTATATTTATGCCGTTCCAAAAGCGTCACCTGCTGGCAGAGAATGAATTAGCATTTTTAATAATGCTGTTTTTGTTCAGACCAATGTAAAAATCAACCCATGTTTTTATGTAGCAGCGAACTGGTGGATCGACAAGAATATAATGCATTATTAAAATCGAAACAATTAAGACACTAAAATATATTTTGATGTTATTTTATTAATAAAATAATTGATTGATAATAATTGTTTAAATTAATATAATAATTGATACTTCTGACTCATCCATTTTCTTAAAAATGGTTTAAAGGGTGAAATGTGAAATTTGTTTATTTATTTACTTTATTTTTTATGAAAACCTATATCTGAACTGTAAATCATGCTTTTTACGGTCATTTTACAGTTTAATGATAACATAGACGTTGCCCTACCCTGCTACTATATGGTATTAATAATATTTGTGCAGGTCTTAAAAAAGGTCTTAACATTTTTTAAATTTGAGCTTAAAAATCCTGCAGATACCCTGTTTAAAAGAAAGAAGGATTGTCTGGGTTTAATGTTGTAGCAACAATATGCACAAGTTTAAGATACATTTAAATGTTTTTCTTTTTAATCAATTAGTAGCGTTTGGCAAATAGTCAATTTATTTTCATATGTTTGATGTTTCTAACAGGGAACCAGAATATTCCGAAACCAAGGCGGATCCTGCGCTCCTCATGGGGCAGTAATCCCTATATCCGGGGTTCTTACTCTTTCACTCGAGTTGGCTCCAGTGGCAGAGATGTGGAAAAGCTAGCTGAGCCCCTGCCTTATATTAAGAACACTAAGGCTCCGGTGAGTTGAAATTTCCACTGAGTTGTATAAACTATTAAAGCAAATTTTGCACAATTGCAGTACACGCTTAACATAGTTAAGGTATCAGAATTTATGCAGTAAAATATATACTGCATATCTGAGTATCGCTGCTCTTTATAAGTGCATGTTCACATGGTGGGCAAATAAGTGAATGCTGGGTAAATTATGGTTTTTGTTTCCATTAACTTATCTGGCAATTAAACCAAAAACATCAGGTGCCCTGACTGCCCCCTGCAGGGCATAAGACTTGTTTCTGATTATTTTAAATCAAAAGACATTTGAATCCTGTTTAGAACTGCTTATATGGCCTCTTCACCACTTGTCATTGTTCAAATTTCCCATGACTGCTCTAAAGTCAGGCTGAGCCGAGTTGCTTGCGTGGAGGTTTTTATAAATGCGTCTTGTTGAGCTCTGCAGAACTGAGACTGAAATTTGAGTCAGATGAGAAGTTTGAGTTGTACAAGGGCCAGACAAACACATACATATACGCATAAGCATAAGCATACAAACATGCTCTGGCCAATTAAGGGTCTGAAAGGAACAGTCTGACCCCACAGACTGCACACTGCACAAAAAGAACAAGAGGCTAGAGACTGTTAAATCACTTTTCTATAGCAGAACGATTGAGACTCATGCTTAAAATAGCTTACTGGGCCCCAGGGCAGTAATGTTGTAGAGCATATGTTTGGTCAAGATAACTTTTGTTGTTCTTTTCTTTTCATCTTTCCAAAGCCACTACAGGTATTGTTTGCTGGGGAGGCCACCCATAGAAAATACTATTCCACTACCCATGGTGCTTTGTTGTCAGGGCAGAGGGAGGCCAACCGCTTAATCGAGCTGTACCAGTACTCCTTCGGTGAAGAAACCACAAAGCCTAACATTTAAAATAATCGCAACAGAACAAGAACCACTTACTAGTGACAAAAACAAATGTGTTATGTGCTATCTGTATTTCAAATAATGAAATTATGTATGAAAACCTAGTAGGGGCATTAAACTAATAACAATAAATCCTCTTTATACTGTATTTAGATTAGCACTCTGTAGATTTTACTTGAGATGTACTGTACAAGGCAGCCATGTGGCGCTTTCTCTAGTCCTTATCCTTTTTTCTTATTATTTTTAATCCATGTTAATATGTTTCTATAATTTAACAATTTTTGTAAGTGCCTTCTGTATTTAATGTTGTCTTTAAAAATTTAACAGAAAAGACTTGATATGAATAAAGTGTATGTTAATGTGAAGAAAAATGTGTTTTCTTTCCAAGTCTGTTTCAGCTTATTATTCAAATGTCTTTTTATTTTATTCTTCTCTTACACAAGTAAATTTCTTTGAAATACAGTGATTGAACTAACTTGCCAGGCTTCCAGGATTTTGGTCTTTTTTTATGTAGTGCATTGTCTTGTGCCTAGTGCAACTGCAGATTTTTTTTTTCACTGTTTTGGCTCAGTATAACTAGGCAGTGCATTGTAGCCTCTTTAACGGTCTGCTCTATTTTAAAAACCACAGTAAGCCACAAGATAAAAAAAAAAAAAATTCTAAGCGACCTCAAGGAGGCAGTGTCGACCTGAAAAATTAAGATTTTTAAAATTTACTGGCTTAAGACAAGAGAGACCAAAAAACAAAAAAAAAACAAAACAAAAAAACAACACCGGTGAAAGACCTCATTTTAAATTGCACAACAAATAATAAAAGGTGAAAATTGTAGGGAAAAGAAGTTCAGACTTTGTCACTAGAAAATCTATTGGCTAAAAAAAACAAAGGGGGTTAAATACGAGAGGTGCTGACCTTACTAAAGGGATAGATGTGGAATCAAGTATATAAATAAAGATCTGAACTCCATTTTACTTGGTGGCAGTATTATACCAAAAGCTGGTTTGCTATCTGCCAAAAAAAGAAGATTCTCAATGTGGGTGAAGTTAATGTAAGTTTGTAATTTAAAGTTAATACACATTTACATTAGATGTTTGTGAATTGTAAAGTTCAGAGTATTTTAATGAAGTTTGGTTCCGCTTAAATAAGATGTCCTGATAAAACAGATGCCCGTGGCGTTGATGGCCCAACCACCCCTAGTGGTCAGGAGCGTTGTGGTTTAATTCTGTTGTGAACTTTTGTATGCTTTTAAATGTATAAGTGTTATGCACCTATGTGCCATATTGTCAAAGTTTATCAGTGAATATTTTAGCTTCCCAGGATTTAATTAGGCCATTTTACATAAATTACTAACATACCAAATTACAGATGACTATATTGGGTTCATGTTACATTAAATTTTTTTTTTTTTTTGTGGAAATGGTGTTCATAGCGATATATTATTATTATTATTTTAATTGTTTATTCTTAGAAGTAGCCTAATTTCAGTCTCCTGATTGCCGTTTGAGTTCCATATGAGTTGAATGCCTCTAGTGATTCTGAGATTAATGTATTGACTGCCATCTTCTGGTCGGGAAGGAAATCACTAGACGAGGATTGTTTAATTAGATTGAGCAAATAAATATTCCATTCTCATCATTTCCAAGAAGGGTTTCCCTAACTTTTCCATAACGGTATTTTCATCTTCTATATTTGTAAAACCCCAGAGTCATGATAACAATTTAACGTTACACTACAATAATCAAATGCGCACAAATACACGTATAAATTGTATAACAAGGAGATTGCTGCTTACCTTCTTTTAGTTAGATGAGATGGTCGTGACTACACTGAGACTAAAATGGCGCTTTTAATCGTTCTTACTAACGTTACGTCTCAAATTTGTCGAGTGACTCGGTGTGTGAACTAACCGAGGTTAATTAACTGTCACCTGCCTAAAGGCAATTATGGAAATGGGCGGAGCAATTTTACGACGTCGTTTCTTATCACGTGATAGGAAATACATATGCTTGTAATATAAATTTATTAGTCTCTTATGCCTACTTGTATAACATCAAACAGACTCTGTCAAACAACTAAAATTAATATGACACCATTTTTTTTCACCTACAAATATTTCTCGACCCCAAGAGGTCACTCTGCTCTTCACTATTTTTAAACAGTTGTTTTAAATGAACGGTTCTCAAATTAAGAAATACAATTTTTGTTTTAACATCAAGAAAAGGCAACACTATATAGGGAGACCAGGTATGGTTGTAACATGTGGAGAGTTGTAACAACACCAATTCAACCAATAAAGGATAAGATAGGAGTCCAATGGTAATTTCATTATTTTACCCACTTCCTTCCAGATCCTATATGAATGGTTATCAAGGCTCTAAATAGGTACATGCAGATTTTATAAGAAACAGATTTTGAGGTAAGCATGTATATATATTTTTTGACCAAAACTATATTTTGTTTAGTACTAGCCTACTTAAACTGTTGCAGATAAAATCATATAACTTACATTAGAATAACTTGCTGATTCTCAGAGAGGAGAAACAATAATGTACAGTATGTGGAAAATAATGTGTTTTTTTAACTTTAAACCGCATAAACACATTTCATTACACCAAATACACAAAATAATGTTCTTTTTAGCAGCATCATATGACCCCTTTAAGCATTTTTAAACTGGCAGTGGGGTAGATTGTAACAAAGGCACGCCATGTATTTGACATCAACTTATAATTGCTGTGATATTCTTGCAGAGGTCTGAATTGGTGCCTTTTGTAGTGAACAAATGCGGTGCTTTGTATAAAAGTTTGAGCACTCTTGCTCAAAAATTCAGAGAGTTACAGATACTGAAACAAAAAGCGTTACAACCATACCTGGTCTCCCCCTACAAATAGATTTAGGTACATTTTCATCTCTTCCTTTGCAATAAAAATTTTTGCTTTTGTGATTTTCATCTGTTGCTTGCTCACTGGTTGTTGATCTATTTTTTTTTCTTTTAAATTATATTATGACAAATGCAACACATTTTTTTTGTGAAAATGTCATATAATATGATTTTATGTTAACGTAATACAAAGTAAATTATTTAAAGATAATATTGTAATAATTTGCCTTCGCTGATAAAACTTCAGTGATGCTAAAAAAATAAAACAATTTAAAAAGATTTCTGGTTTGATAGTACAATTGAAACACATTTGTAACATTTAAAAAAAAAATCATATTACATATTGGTCTCTCTTTTTTTTTTTTTTAAATGCCAGTTAAAATGGAAATGTGAACTGAGCTTAACTATAAAATCCCAGATGCAAAGATTTTGAAACAGAACTCTTTTCTCTATTTCTGAACTATTTCTATTCCCCTGTGTATTCGTGCAGTGACACAAACTAACCCCTATACCGATTTTGTTGTTTTTATAGGCAGGCATATAAATGTCCGCAACATTTATCTCTCATGATGTTCAGCTTTTTGTACTGAGAAAGGTTTCAAATGTTTTCTGGCCTGTGAAATTGACAGACACACTAGAGGCAATTCCCACGGTATAGAAGCCTCCAAAGTGCCAGTGTGCAGAGGGCTGACACTGTTCTTATTTTAACTCTAAACCTTTTGACCTCTTGTTCCTGACCTGGCTGATTCTTGTGCTATGAATTTTAATTAATGTGCAAGGCATACATAAATATTCTTCTTTCTATACTTCTTTAAAACACAGAAAGTCAGAAAACATCTTGGAAAATACCAGTTTATTTTAGATCATTACATCTATGTCATTTAATATGAGCAAAGCCTTGTTTATGCTGACATAAACAAGTACTTTTGAAAAGAGCCCTTATGCATGTAAACAAAAACAAATGCTACAGTATCACTCAAAGCATTGACAGACGAGCATGTTTTTTTTTCTTCAGACCTCATGGACATGAGAATTCCCAAAGACATCTGTAGACCAGTGTTTACTCATATGCTTGTTTAGCTATAAACAAATGTCAGAGGAACACCAGAGCTTGAGATACAGAGCAGAATTAATGTGAGACCCTTGGTTTACAGTCACTCTGGGGAGATCACTGTTGTGGATGGCTGGATTCAGAGCAAAACCATAAGGCCACAGTTTGCCACTGGATGTTTTCCCCGACCTCGTTACTGGTAGTTTCTGATGCAAGGTCCTTTTTTATTTGTTTTCGACTCATTTTGATCAAACTCTGTGTTGGAGCGGGAATTATTCTTTTGGAATGAGTGGTAAGCAATTTCATTTATTAATTTTACAGGCTTAGTTAGTGTACACAGCTCATGAGATTTTAATATCGACTGCACTACAGTTAGAAACTATTCAAACACATATATCTACACATTGTTTGCTTATATTGTCAAAATGTATACATACAAATATATCTCTGTGTGTATTGTAAAATCTGAATATAAATTTGGATTAATATGTCATCTAGAAGTAATGAAGCACTTCGAGAGACTTCCTGGCCCACTGCTCTTTTTGATGACTCTGGTTTCTCTCAGTCTGGGCACCAGATTCATCTTGCTGATCTCCATGCCCAACACCTCCATTCCTTTCAGTACTGGACGGATTGGGGCTGGAGCTCTTATCGCTATCAGTTCTGTAAACAGCAGTCCGGACCTTCTGCAAGGTCAGTGAGCTATTTGTACCAAGTAGAAAAAGAAGATGAGCAATATTTATATATCATCTTTAATTTAATATGTTGTTGAATTATTCATGTCAGGTCATCATCTGGATTACCATTATGTGGATGATGAATGCAATGATCTACGTGGCCCAGGGAAAATTGCGGCACTTTACCATAAACACAAATACAGTGCTTTCATCGGACCATCTTGCTCGAATGTATGTGGCCATATTAGCTTCATTTCCAAGACAATTGAAAGTCGAAATAAATAGATAATAAAAATACAGCTAGTTTCACTCACTCATTATATCATTACTCAGACAATAGACTCTCAAATTAAGGTATCTGTCTTCTACAAGCACAGTTCCAATTAAAGCTTAAAATTGACTTTTAACGCATGAAGGACTATCAAAAAGTAATTACAAAAGTCGTTATAATCTCATTTGTCTCAAGATATCATCATTACAAGATGAAGGACTATCAAATGTTCGTTGAGTAGGAAATGGAGTATTATCATCTGTTGTTAATTCTTATTTAAGGTCTGTGCAGTGACTGCTAAACTAGCAGCTTATTGGAACATTGCTGTCATCAGTCCTATATGTGCAGATCAACAATTTCTAGATAAGAAGGTTGGTTGTAAAGTGTATATTACCATTAACATATGCGGATATCTTAAAATGCACTTTGCTTTTCAGTTGCTAAATGTTTTTTTTAATTATTTTTTTCTCTTGACCCCTATAAATGCAGGCCTATCCAACCTTAACAAGAGTGTTTGGACCTTTCACTAAACTAGGGTCTTTCTTTGTGGAAATCTGCAAGCGGTTTGGCTGGCAGCGCATCAGCATTATCTATGACAATAAACCATCCTGGGCTATTCCTGTTGAGGGGATCAGGTATGTAATGTACCTTGAAACTGAGAGGTGGAAAATCTATGTACATTTACATTTATTATAAACTGCATGTACATTGTAAAAAAAAAATGGTAAAAGTGATTTTTAATTTTACAGTAAAAATATTGTACCAAGTAGAAAAGGAACGGTATAGTTTAACTGAAAAAGAACAACTAATTTCATAATTTACTGTGAAAAAAATAATGTAAATTGACATTCCCAGAATTCCCTTTGTGATAGCTCACGTTTGATGTAAGTACTATTTTGAAGTCAAGAAGTTCATCTTAGATTTTTAAAATATAATTCCTTAAACACATTTTCTCGAAAGGTATCAAGCAGAGCACAATAACATTACAGTGGCCAAGTATCAAGAAATCCATGGCTCTCTCCCCCAAGGGTCCTTGTCGACCTGGTCCTGGGTCTTAACTGAGGTGGCACAAGTCTCTCGCAGTAAGAAAAAAATCCCCTCTGATGAGAATTTGTTCTCACAAAAGCTGTGAGGAACTAAACAATGAAAGTATTGTGTGTGTCCTTTATCCTGTACAGTTATTGTGATATCAGCACATGGCAAGGTGGTCCGCAGTTTGCTAATTGAAGCTCACAAGAAAGGCCTCACCAACGGAGATTTTGTTTTCTTTTGTTTCGAGCCATATAAGCAAAAGGTGTTATTTGGCAGTTTTGACTGGAAACAAGGTGTGTTACGTAACCACAAATTCATAAAATGAGACATTGCTGAACATGATGTAATTTTCTATTTATAGTACATGGTTTTCTCCTTTCTCAGGTGATGGATATGACTCAGTGGCCAGGCAAGCTTATCAGGCTCTGTTTTTCCTGTCTCTGTATAAACCCAGTGATAAACTGTATCAGGCCTTTTCAGAGAATGTAATCAGCAGATCCAAAATAGACTTCGGCTATACATATGCTTCTAATGAACAGGTTTGCTTTTATTATGCACATCAACGAAGGTAGAGTCTATTTTCAATGACTGAGTTTTGGTGCGAGGGCATGTGGTTGAATGGATGGAAAGCCATGTGATGGGAAGCCTGATGTGAAATTTAGTTTGCCTTTAATTATCACTATCCAAGTGAGATGACCCTTTAGCACAACCTTTAGGTTATTTCATTATGAGTTGAATTGTTTTAATTCCACAGGTGTCATTCCTAGCAGCCATAGCCCATGATAGTGTCTGGCTGTATGCCCAGGCATTAAACGAAACTTTGGCAGAAAATGGAAACCCATATGACGGTTTAGCCATCACTAGACGAATGTGGAACAGGACCATTACAGGTTTGTAAAGCCTAAAATATATCCAGTGACTCCCAACTGGGTAGCAAATACTGTGCAAATAAGTAAAAAATTAATAATTCAACTTTCACAAACCTTTATGGACTTAAGATTACATGTGCATATGCAATGCTGAGTTGGTATTATTTAGTATAATACAAGTTTTCCTTTTAACTTGTATTATACTAAATAATACCAACTCAGCATTGCATATGCACATGTAATCTTATTTAATCTCATTTCATACTCATGTAATCATATTTCTGGTTTTCCTTTGTTTTCTGGTTAGATGCTTTGTGACTTTTTGTTAAACAGGTATCCAAGGAGATGTAACTATTGATGCAAGTGGAGATCGTGAGTTAAATTACATGATGAAACAAATCCAAGATAGTAATAACCAGTGTCAGGTGAGCTCCTGTCATATGCTTACTATCTAGACCTACTGTAAGCACAACAAATGCAAGCATTCTGAAAACTGCTGTGCTATTCTGAATTTAATTCGTCAAATGAGTCATAGGGTTCTCCACACAGGTCATTGCGAACTATTTTGGGACTTATAAGGCAGTACAGGGGCTTCACATCAAGTGGCCTGGAGGACGGACATCTCCTCCCAAAGACTCTCCAGATTGTGGCTTTCATGGAGAACTCTGCATCAATCTAGGTATCAGTCAACCGGGGCTCATTGGAAGAACGTGACTGTGGCGACAGTTCTGCAAAATTATATTACATAACATTTCGTGATACTTAAAAAATGTCCAGTCAGTGGCGCTAAAAACGTGTTCTTTTGTATCCAGACGAACATGAATCTGGCAACGTTTATTATGTTGGTGGCTGTATGTATGACAGTTCTGAAATGAAATGTGAGTTGCACTTAAAAGGATATTGCTCTATCATGTTTGAAAATAACATACCACCTACACTAAACCATATTCTAAACCTAACCGATAGTGATAACAAAAGCACGTTTTTGGAGTTTTGCAGAAATGTATGTAGAGGCTCGTTTTTCCAGTGAGCCTGGGTTGGTATTTGGACATTCATGGCTTCTAAGTTGAATGTATTTCACAGTTGGCCCAGCAATCATTAATTTTGAAGGTGTGCTAATAACACACTGCAAATGATAAGAGGCTTGGAAGCATGTTCATCTGGTTCTAGCTTATCAACTCCTTCAAGAGGCCAGTCAGAGGCCATAGTGCAGTCACTTTATTTCCAGTAGGGGGCACCAGATACCCAACTTTGCTCCATACATTAGTGCATTCACACTGATTGTTTTCTCACCCCTTCACTTTCATCTTTTTGGCATTGCCCCATACCCTATCCTTGATTAAAAAAAAAATCTTGAATAATGTACCAATGCTTGCAAGATCCAAATGTCTGACTCAGTGGCAATATAGATTTCTCAGCTATTCACTGACTGAATCTCCCCCAAGCTAACAGGTCGAAGCAATAAAGTCTGGACAGACTTATGCAACCAGCTATAATACTTTTATCAAAATTCTGAAAAGGTGACTGGAAGTGACTGTTTCATATTGCATTCCTACAGAATTACCCTTGGTGGCTTCCAGACTTGCTGTGTCATACCTCTATAAATGGACATAGTTGCATTTTGTCAAATGAGTGCTAATCACCCAGCAGACCTGCAGATTACAAATGTGTGTTTTATTTTCAGAGAGAAAATTCTTGATTGCCTTAGGGATTATTGTTGGCTTGGTGGCTGCTGGGACCCTTGCAATCTGTGCTTTATACAGGTAATAGTTAAAGTGTGTATTTTCAACTGCTTTTAAATATTAACATTGCACATTCAGAATTGTGGAATCAAGTGTAGAAATGAGATCATTTGCATAAATGAGATGTATATACTTAGATTTTTCTTCCCAAGAGTTTTATTTCTTCTTTTTTTGCTTGTTACACCATTTTAATTTATTTTGGATGTAAGATTTGCATGTTATACTGCAATTATGCTGAAATAATCTGTTGATTTTATAGTTCATAAATGCCAGACTAAATGCTTCAGCTAAAACGTTAGAGCTGATGCCCAAAAATGCAAGCCTAATTCAGTCAACCCCACTGCTGTTCTTCAGTTTTTCTTTGTAGAAATATGTTCTTAAATTACAGTCTTCAAATTAAACTAATATTTATTACCAGGAAGTTCAAACTCCAGGAAGAAGCTTCCAAAATGCTGTGGACAGTCAATGCTGCTGATGTCATAATGATGGAGCATCACTCCTCAACTGTGCCAGCAAAGGTTTTGAGAGGATTTAATGCATTAAAAGTTGATTAAGTAGCTCTTCTGGCCCACAATTTACTTTATTTTGTAATGCAAGAAGTATGTGAACATAAGTACTAATAGCAATTGTGAGGCAGAAATATTACATATAATTAACAATGCAATAGACACTGTCATCTAAAGAGATACCCCCTTCTACCCCCTAATCATTGCTGTTTTAATTTTGGTTTGTTTGGATGGAATTACTACATGAATGAATCTATTACATCTAGATTCTCCCCTTTGTGGTTCAGTCTCACAGATCCAAACCCATTCAGGCTTCTTTGGAGTCTATAATTTGCAGCATGCAAGACAAGCCATCAGCACACAGAACCGCAGTCTACAAAGTGAAGTATTTGGGATCTTAGTGTTTATACATTTACGTCACTACATAGTGACATTATGTAGAAGACAATTTATGCTACCAAACATTTGGCATGATTTAGTTGCCCAATAAAATAATTTCATAGTTCAGTTAATTAAATACATTTTCTCTCTCCTTCAGGGGACAATTTGTTCTGTTTGCTTTCTGAACTTAAGAAACCCTCATCTGAGCAGCGAGCTGCTGGCGGAACTCAAACAGGTGAACTCTGTTTAAAACATTAATAATGCATTTCATTTTTTATACAATATACATTTACTCATGTAGGTAATATGATGCACCTCAATCAATACCTCTGTGTCTTTAGTGCAGAGATTTGACCCACTATAACCTTTGTAAATTTATTGGAGCGGCTCTGGAGACCCCTCAGCCCTTCATTCTTACAGAGTACTGCCCTAAAGGAAGCCTGCAGGTGCTATTACACAGATAATTGTTTCTTTTCTATCAGTTAATTAGCATTTGTATTTCTTTAGGATTTTCTTATGGGGTTTTAATAATGACAGTTTTGGATTTATGAATAAAATAAATGTAACTATTGGGACAATGGTTGTAATTCTTATGCAAGAACTTTATTGCAACATATATTTAAAAACGGCAGCTTTAAAATTAATGTTTGATATATGACTATATGTGTATAATTTATGTTGATGTCATAGTAGAACATAATATCAATATATCTTCAAGTAACTTATTTTAATCATATATATAAAGAGAAAAACAGAAAATTCCAGAGAGAAATTTCATGAAACTCATGAAGTTTCATGAAACTCTAGATGGCACAGGCTCTACAGGTTCTAGCTCAATCTGATATAATCACATCATCATTCACATGGCTCAGCTGATTGGTTCCTTTTTGCATCAGCAGCCTGAGCTTGCTGCTCAACATTCAAATACTTGGCTAGTGCTTGCTGTAACAGTTGCAGCGTGCTTCAAAAACCCTCCATCTTCCCCAGCTCCACCCAGCTTTGCTACAGTGTTATTTCCTACATGCTCACATCAGCATGTCTGTGGATGCAATGCTATCTCACGGCCAATTCGTACGTATTTGGATAATTCATACGAATCCGTACGACCTCATTCGCATGATTTTGTACGATTTCTGTGACGGTTAAGTTTAGGGGCGGAGTTAGGTGTGGTCCTTCATACGAATTCCTACGAATTTGCCACCCTGTAAAATACGTACTATTTTTCACAAATCGTATGAATTCGTACGAGTGAGGTTGTGCAAATTCTTATGAATTAGCCACCTTGTCAAATATGTACGACTTGAAGATCGGGTTGGTGGATGTGTTGGCAGAAGTAAGTCTCGGTACTTGCTCTGCTGCAGCAGCAGCAGCAAAAGCAGCGTAGCAGATCTATTCCACCAAGACCAAACACATTAACATTGCCATGTATATTACTGTGCTTAACTCTCCGAGAGTTGGCATGACAGAACTGTAGTAGATTAGCCTTTCTGGGTTTACCTTCAAAGTAATGTCGAGACTAAACAGCTCTATTGATAGACAATAATCTTTATGGTTCTACAGGTTTGGAACAACATGATGATACATAATGAATGATAGAATTTTTGGGTGATCTGAAGAAGCGCTATGTTCTTTCATGTGATGATATATGAATGAATGAATGAATTCATTCATTCCTTCATTCATTATGATATATGTTATTATTTTAAGAATGGCCATTGTAACGAAAGGTTTTGTCCCCAAAATTTGCAGGACATTTTGAAGAATGAGTCTATCAAGCTGGACTGGACTTTCAAATTTTCCCTCATGCTAGACATCGTAAAGGTCATTGTGTCTGTGTGTTATAGTCTAAACCATTTTCGCTGACAGTAGAATATAAAACAGTGATGGATACATTTTGACTCTCATGTAGGGTATGGACTATTTGCACCATAGTCCCCTGCACTTTCACGGTCACCTCTCATCAACAAGCTGTGTGGTGGACAGCCGCTTTGTCCTGAAGGTCACTGATTTTGGACTTAATGTATTCAGGCGTTCAGACTCAGAGAAGAGTCCCGGATTTGACCCCTCGACCGGTAAGCTGGAAATCTGGAACTTTCAAGAAGAAATGCATTTTTGTTTGGAAGAAAAATACATATTTTTAAATAATTAGTTTAGAGTTAAATACATAAATACACAAATGTGTTGCACACATAAATGCAAAATGAGGACCGTTTTAGTTCGATTTTGTGTTTTTTTTTTTTAAATATGTGTTTTCATTTTAAGCTCTGCTGTGGAGGGCACCAGAGCTACTGAGGCAGTCCATTCCAGCTAATGGTACACAAAAAGGGGACATCTACAGTTTTGCCATTATCGCTCAAGAGGTAGTATATCGTAGAGGGCCTTTCTACATCCCCAACTGTCACTTCAGTGCTAGAGGTACGGTAATACACTTCACTCCCTCTCTCTATAAAGTCACTCTTCATAACATAAAGTAAACCATTTCAGATGGATCAACTGTGCAGGACTGTTGGTGACTCTCTCCCTGTCTGTTTTTTAGAGATTGTGGAGAGAGTCAGGGCAGGGGGCTGTAGCCCACTGAGGCCTCACATAGACCCAGCAGAGGGTGTAGAGGAACTGGAGGGAATCATGGTCAGCTGCTGGAGAGAAAAACCTGCAGAGAGACCAGACTTTTCTTTTCTCAGGACTGCCATCAAGAAACTGTGTCCTAATGGGTCAGTAATGAAGCAAGACATAAAGCCAGTGGCGTCTATGTCACGATAGTTATTGTTGTTATCAATAATTATTTTACCCTTAAAAAAATTACTACTATTGAAAAAATATATAGTCACAAACTTAATCATTATCCTAATAGAAGCTTAATTTTAGATGGAATAGGTCACCTCCTTAGGGCTGACATGTGGCTGTTTTTCCCAAGGGAAAAAAAATAATTTTGTATGACTGAGTCAACCTACTACATTTAGTTTAGACCAAGAAACAATCAGCTTTTATAGTGTGCAGTTGATTGGTTTACAAATGTTTTGAAAATAGGTTTGATTGAATCAAGAACCAGCTTCATTAATAAATTGGATATCACTAATCTGAACTTCTGCTTGTATGTTTGTGTATTTATCTATGGCTATCAGTGTCTTTATTATTAACTAACTATTTAAAATAATTTCCATTGATTAAAATAAAGCTGAATTAATTTAAGATATAAATATTAGATGAAAAATGACCAAAGCTTAAATTAGAATTTAAATGAAAACTGAAAATATAAAAATAAACGCAAATTCAAAAGGCTATAATATTATTTATTTTTGTACAACACATCTTCACTCATTTATCTCAATCAGCTAATAAACATTATAATCCATATTTTTACTTTTACCCATATACAGTACACTATAAAACAGTGAAATGTTGGCAGTTGGCACTTGCATACCACAGACCAAAACAAAGAGAACCACAGCCTCTCTGACTTTTATGGTTCTCCGCGGACTGCACTTTTATTAGACTTTCTGCTGATACAATCTTCACCACTTGCAGAGTAAGATTCAGTGTTAACATTGAGATAAGTTTGATTAAAGTCACTTTAAACAAGCAGTGCTGAGGCATCAGTAGCGTACAGCTATCTCTCCTTCCCAATCTAATGCTGTCTTGACACTGTAACAGTTGCACATTCTTCCTCTTTGTGCTTGTTTCAGCTCTAAATGAGGGTAGTTGTGACTAATGAGCGCTTTTGAGACAATAAAGAAGAACAAGCAGGGACACAGAGGATCATTAATTACACTTACAAATGACAGTGCTTAATCAGGTAGACAAACAAACAGGATATGGCTACTCTGGGGACCAGTGACACACAACCCAGCGATCACAATGTCCCATGAGAACAACACTGTTACAACATATCACGCTAAACATTTATACTGGCCTTGGAGGATGAAGGGAGAGAGAGAATTAAAAACAAAGCAATAGTGTTGTGAGTACTGTGTGCTGATAAATGTTTCTTTTGCAGCAAAATGGGCAATAAAGAATTACTGCTTCTTTAATGTGATAGTACTAAAGCTAGGTAATTGTAATAATATTAAATGACTTTTGCTAAGCATTTGAGTGTGTGCACACAGGGGGTCTGAGAACATTCTGGATAACCTGCTGTCCCGTATGGAGCAGTATGCGTGTAATCTGGAGCAGATAGTCAGTGAACGTACCGCTGAACTCCAGGAAGAGAAGAAGCGAGCGGAGGGACTGCTCATGCAGATGTTGCCACGGTAACGCTCCAGATTATAACAACAACAACAACAACAAAATGCTGATCCAAAGCTACCTAGAACTAATTTCTTCATTTTAAACTCTTCTTCCCTTTTCCATTCTTTTCATTGATTTACTAAGTAAATATGCAAATAGGCTATGACACACCAAGCTGAAGGTCAGCCATCGGCCAGTGTCAGGCTGTCTTTGAGCATCTGTTGGCCTAGTTTTTGTGGTATGCTCCCCTTGTTGGATGAGCATTGGCAGCTTTTCGGCAGATTGAGCATGTTGAATAAACAACGGAGTCTCTTGGTGATAGAGCCTACACTGATTGGCTGTTCAACTTTGAAAAACAGTGCACAGGAAGTCAAGAGGGCACACATACAGTGTTGCCAACTGCTTTCAGTTGAAAGTAGCTAAAACTGGTAGCTAAATGTCACTAGATGACATCACAATGGCAAATTCACTGATCTATATAAAGATGAACGTTGATCAGTGGGCAAGATGAGAACTTAGATAAGGTTTGTCCAAGTAGTTGCTATATTTGTCCCTAAACTTTTGAAAAAAGTCTCAAAAGGGGTGGGGAAGTCACTAAATCTAGCTACAAAGTAGCTAAATTGGCAACACTGCACACATAGAATGCTCTTTTGGTTCATCCAGTTTGTCTTTTTATATGATGAATACAGACTACTGCCACCTGCTGGTATGGTTCGCCTCTCATGCAGGCACAAACACTATGTGCTAGGCTGTTGGCTTTAGTCTTTTGTCAAATTTTTTGACTATAGTCGGCTTCTGTTTCCGCTAGTTTCCGCAAGCCTTAATGCTTAAAATGTTCAAAGGTTTTGTACTGAATGCAAATTTAAAATGTACAATTCTGTGAGACTGGATATATTTGACCCAAAAAAGTTGTTGACCCTAAAATGAAAATTCTGTCATCTATTATTCACCCTCATGTTGATCTAAATCCATATGACTTTTGTTCGTTTTTCGAAACAGAAATCAAGATATTTTGAATGAAATCTGAGAGCTTTTGGTCCCTCCACTGACAGTTTATTCACCCCAAAATTTGACTATTCAAAAAGTTCATAAAGACATAGCAAATGTAATCCATATAAATCGAGCCGTTTAATTCTTCTGAAGATACACAATCGCTTTTTTTGATGAACAGATTTAATTCAGGCTTTTATTCACATTTAAACATTGATCAATGCACATACATTTAGCAAATCAATATGGTAAATGGAAGCTCAAACATGCTTGCTTGTCACACAAGAACCAAAGAGGTTTGTTCTTGCGTGCCAAGCATGGTTGAGCTTCTGTTTATCATATTTCAATAGAGGGATGGAAATCTCTCAGATTTAATTTCAAAGACGAATTAAAGGTTTGGAACGGACATGAGGGTAATGATGTAAATGATGACAGATTTTTTTGTTTTTAGGTGAACTATCCCTTTATCACCTGGTTAAACTGGATGCGTAGTGAATGATGTAGGTTCTCTTGTTGATATACTGGAGGCAAAAGTGGCACAACTGTTCAGTGAATTCGTCCACACTTCAGTTACTAAAAACTTGCTTGCACCTGGCCTAACAAGCCTACGTGACGAGACCAGTGATCATCACCAAGCCCTCCACTTGAAACCTGCCTTTGAAAAGTGCCTGTCTTTTTTCTTGTATTTTTAGATGTGTAGCTGCTCAGCTCATAGCGGGAAAGACAGTGAGGGCAGAGACCTACGACTGTGTCACCATCTATTTCAGTGACATTGAAGGCTTCACAGCCATGTCAGCATCCCTCACGCCAATGCAGGTGATGAAAGACGCAGAGACTCAAACAGTATCTTAGAGAGTTTCTGCCCAGTTTCTGTGTAGGCCTTGTAGGCAAAAACAATTCAGAGAGGTTTTAAAAAAAATGTAGGTCCTATGTGGGTTCATTTGTACAGATTTCGATAATATTTTGAAAAATACATATGTCCAGAGCTATTTGGGGAGGTTTGAGGAGCCGCTGTCTTCTATTGTCTAAGATTTTGAAATACCCTGCACTTGTTAAATAATGCATGTGTCTATGTGTGTTTGTTTGTGCAGGGGTCTGTTGTAAGATCAAATACCCATAAAGTAAGCTCTGGAATGGGTTTCATATGTCCCATAAGAGCTCCTGACATTACTAGGTGACATGGCACAAGTGCTGAAAACTCCACTCTGTCACGAATAGCAGGCTTCTGTTAGCATAGCTGTTGGCTCAGTAGCCTGTCTGAGCCTTAACGTGGAAATAATACATTCACATGAGGTTATTTTTGGACCATACTGAAGCCCACAGCTGAACCACAACGGAAATATATTGTCACCTTTCAGAAACTTTGATCTCTGTATCTTTATTCATAAGCTGACTACTATAAACTGACTGCACATGTTTCCTTTGCTGTAGGTAGTGAACGTGCTGAATGACCTGTACACATACTTTGACAATATCATTGACAACCACAATGTTTATAAGGTACATAATTTGAATGCTTCACCACCTTGCAAAACGATTTAATCTATTGTAGGATATGGGTTGCTTCATGTGTCCTTTGCTGTATCCAGGTAGAAACCATTGGAGACCAGACTTTTCTTTTCTCAGGACTGCCATCAAGAAACTGTGTCCTAATGGGTCAGTAATGAAGCAAGACATAAAGCCAGTGGCGTCTATGTCACGATAGTTATTGTTGTTATCAATAATTATTTTACCCTTAAAAAAATTACTACTATTGAAAAAATATATAGTCACAAACTTAATCATTATCCTAATAGAAGCTTAATTTTAGATGGAATAGGTCACCTCCTTAGGGCTGACATGTGGCTGTTTTTCCCAAGGGAAAAAAAATAATTTTGTATGACTGAGTCAACCTACTACATTTAGTTTAGACCAAGAAACAATCAGCTTTTATAGTGTGCAGTTGATTGGTTTACAAATGTTTTGAAAATAGGTTTGATTGAATCAAGAACGAGCTTCATTAATAAATTGGATATCACTAATCTGAACTTCTGCTTGTATGTTTGTGTATTTATCTATGGCTATCAGTGTCTTTATTATTAACTAACTATTTAAAATAATTTCCATTGATTAAAATAAAGCTGAATTAATTTAAGATATAAATATTAGATGAAAAATGACCAAAGCTTAAATTAGAATTTAAATGAAAACTGAAAATATAAAAATAAACGCAAATTCAAAAGGCTATAATATTATTTATTTTTGTACAACACATCTTCACTCATTTATCTCAATCAGCTAATAAACATTATAATCCATATTTTTACTTTTACCCATATACAGTACACTATAAAACAGTGAAATGTTGGCAGTTGGCACTTGCATACCACAGACCAAAACAAAGAGAACCACAGCCTCTCTGACTTTTATGGTTCTCCGCGGACTGCACTTTTATTAGACTTTCTGCTGATACAATCTTCACCACTTGCAGAGTAAGATTCAGTGTTAACATTGAGATAAGTTTGATTAAAGTCACTTTAAACAAGCAGTGCTGAGGCATCAGTAGCGTACAGCTATCTCTCCTTCCCAATCTAATGCGGTCTTGACACTGCTACAGTTGCACGTTCTTCCTCTTTGTGCTTGTTTCAGCTGTAAATGAGGGTAGTTGTGACTAATGAGCGATTTTGTGGTAATGAAGAACAGGGCAGGGACACAGAGGATCATTAATTACACTTACAAATGACAGTGCTTAATCAGGTAGACAAACAAACAGGATATGGCTACTCTGGGGACCAGTGACACACAACCCAGCGATCACAATGTCCCATGAGAACAACACTGTTACAACATATCACGCTAAACATTTATACTGGCCTTGGAGGATGAAGGGAGAGAGAGAATTAAAAACAAAGCAATAGTGTTGTGAGTACTGTGTGCTGATAAATGTTTCTTTTGCAGCAAAATGGGCAATAAAGAATTACTGCTTCTTTAATGTGATAGTACTAAAGCTAGGTAATTGTAATAATATTAAATGACTTTTGCTAAGCATTTGAGTGTGTGCACACAGGGGGTCTGAGAACATTCTGGATAACCTGCTGTCCCGTATGGAGCAGTATGCGTGTAATCTGGAGCAGATAGTCAGTGAACGTACCGCTGAACTCCAGGAAGAGAAGAAGCGAGCGGAGGGACTGCTCATGCAGATGTTGCCACGGTAACGCTCCAGATTATAACAACAACAACAACAACAAAATGCTGATCCAAAGCTACCTAGAACTAATTTCTTCATTTTAAACTCTTCTTCCCTTTTCCATTCTTTTCATTGATTTACTAAGTAAATATGCAAATAGGCTATGACACACCAAGCTGAAGGTCAGCCATCGGCCAGTGTCAGGCTGTCTTTGAGCATCTGTTGGCCTAGTTTTTGTGGTATGCTCCCCTTGTTGGATGAGCATTGGCAGCTTTTCGGCAGATTGAGCATGTTGAATAAACAACGGAGTCTCTTGGTGATAGAGCCTACACTGATTGGCTGTTCAACTTTGAAAAACAGTGCACAGGAAGTCAAGAGGGCACACATACAGTGTTGCCAACTGCTTTCAGTTGAAAGTAGCTAAAACTGGTAGCTAAATGTCACTAGATGACATCACAATGGCAAATTCACTGATCTATATAAAGATGAACGTTGATCAGTGGGCAAGATGAGAACTTAGATAAGGTTTGTCCAAGTAGTTGCTATATTTGTCCCTAAACTTTTGAAAAAAGTCTCAAAAGGGGTGGGGAAGTCACTAAATCTAGCTACAAAGTAGCTAAATTGGCAACACTGCACACATAGAATGCTCTTTTGGTTCATCCAGTTTGTCTTTTTATATGATGAATACAGACTACTGCCACCTGCTGGTATGGTTCGCCTCTCATGCAGGCACAAACACTATGTGCTAGGCTGTTGGCTTTAGTCTTTTGTCAAATTTTTTGACTATAGTCGGCTTCTGTTTCCGCTAGTTTCCGCAAGCCTTAATGCTTAAAATGTTCAAAGGTTTTGTACTGAATGCAAATTTAAAATGTACAATTCTGTGAGACTGGATATATTTGACCCAAAAAAGTTGTTGACCCTAAAATGAAAATTCTGTCATCTATTATTCACCCTCATGTTGATCTAAATCCATATGACTTTTGTTCGTTTTTCGAAACAGAAATCAAGATATTTTGAATGAAATCTGAGAGCTTTTGGTCCCTCCACTGACAGTTTATTCACCCCAAAATTTGACTATTCAAAAAGTTCATAAAGACATAGCAAATGTAATCCATATAAATCGAGCCGTTTAATTCTTCTGAAGATACACAATCGCTTTTTTTGATGAACAGATTTAATTCAGGCTTTTATTCACATTTAAACATTGATCAATGCACATACATTTAGCAAATCAATATGGTAAATGGAAGCTCAAACATGCTTGCTTGTCACACAAGAACCAAAGAGGTTTGTTCTTGCGTGCCAAGCATGGTTGAGCTTCTGTTTATCATATTTCAATAGAGGGATGGAAATCTCTCAGATTTAATTTCAAAGACGAATTAAAGGTTTGGAACGGACATGAGGGTAATGATGTAAATGATGACAGATTTTTTTGTTTTTAGGTGAACTATCCCTTTATCACCTGGTTAAACTGGATGCGTAGTGAATGATGTAGGTTCTCTTGTTGATATACTGGAGGCAAAAGTGGCACAACTGTTCAGTGAATTCGTCCACACTTCAGTTACTAAAAACTTGCTTGCACCTGGCCTAACAAGCCTACGTGACGAGACCAGTGATCATCACCAAGCCCTCCACTTGAAACCTGCCTTTGAAAAGTGCCTGTCTTTTTTCTTGTATTTTTAGATGTGTAGCTGCTCAGCTCATAGCGGGAAAGACAGTGAGGGCAGAGACCTACGACTGTGTCACCATCTATTTCAGTGACATTGAAGGCTTCACAGCCATGTCAGCATCCCTCACGCCAATGCAGGTGATGAAAGACGCAGAGACTCAAACAGTATCTTAGAGAGTTTCTGCCCAGTTTCTGTGTAGGCCTTGTAGGCAAAAACAATTCAGAGAGGTTTTAAAAAAAATGTAGGTCCTATGTGGGTTCATTTGTACAGATTTCGATAATATTTTGAAAAATACATATGTCCAGAGCTATTTGGGGAGGTTTGAGGAGCCGCTGTCTTCTATTGTCTAAGATTTTGAAATACCCTGCACTTGTTAAATAATGCATGTGTCTATGTGTGTTTGTTTGTGCAGGGGTCTGTTGTAAGATCAAATACCCATAAAGTAAGCTCTGGAATGGGTTTCATATGTCCCATAAGAGCTCCTGACATTACTAGGTGACATGGCACAAGTGCTGAAAACTCCACTCTGTCACGAATAGCAGGCTTCTGTTAGCATAGCTGTTGGCTCAGTAGCCTGTCTGAGCCTTAACGTGGAAATAATACATTCACATGAGGTTATTTTTGGACCATACTGAAGCCCACAGCTGAACCACAACGGAAATATATTGTCACCTTTCAGAAACTTTGATCTCTGTATCTTTATTCATAAGCTGACTACTATAAACTGACTGCACATGTTTCCTTTGCTGTAGGTAGTGAACGTGCTGAATGACCTGTACACATACTTTGACAATATCATTGACAACCACAATGTTTATAAGGTACATAATTTGAATGCTTCACCACCTTGCAAAACGATTTAATCTATTGTAGGATATGGGTTGCTTCATGTGTCCTTTGCTGTACCCAGGTAGAAACCATTGGCGATGCCTACATGGTAGTGTCGGGCCTGCCTACAAGAAATGGAGACGACCATGTAAAAGAAATAGCAAGAATGTCGTTAGCTATAGTGCAGGGCATGAGGAGCTTCTACAGTCCACATATACAAGAGCAGCAGCTGAGGGTCCGCATTGGAGTTCATTCAGGTAATAACTGGATGGTGACAGCTCTTTGGCTGTGCTATTCGTATATTCACTGGCTGATCAATCACAAAAAGAAATGTGCTCAGGAAATGAATGTACTGGGGTATTGCGTTGTAATTTATGTAATGTAAGCAACATGCTTTTTTACGCTCTTTTACTAAAATATGAACAAGTATACAACAGATTAGAGGTGTTCAACCTTAGCCGTAGTTCAAGAGCTAGACTGGCAAATTTATTTTGTCTGCCAAAAACACATTTTAAAAATGTACTTATCCTCCACCAAAGCTTTGTAGATGGAAAAAAAAAATCAACATGAGGTACTACTCTCATATTTCCACTTGATTTTCCAGCCTGGATATTCACAAAATTTACACTACAATTCAAAAGTAAGATTTTAAAATAATAATAAGAATAAATAACACAAATAATAAAATGTCTATTTCAAATAAATGCTGTTCTATTAAACTTTCTTTTCACCAAAGAAAATGTATCATAGATTCCACACACACACACACAAAAAAAAAACTGTTAAAAACATAATAATAATAAATAAATAAAATGTTTCTTTTGTACCAAATCAGGATATTAGAATGATTACTGAAGGATCATGTGATCACACTGAAGACTGGAGAAATTTCAAAATAGAATACAAAATATAAATAAATAAAAGAAAAGAAATAATCCTCTCCATGTATAAAAATAAAAGAAGATTTCAGTATGCATAAAAATATGTGCAATATACTGTAAGAAACAGATGGACAAATTGTGCATTATCTAAAGGTTTAAGGGACTACTTCTCATAAATATATTTGATTATGACTGGTTATTTATACAAAAGGTTTATACAGTACATTTCATTTCTTCTCTCTCTTGCCTTTTTCAGATGTGTTTTGAATAGAAAACCAATGACGCATTTGTATATTCATTCTGATTTGGTCAATTTACACACCAGAGGAGTGTTTACGCTACTCAGGCATTCGTGCAGTAATTCCAACTTGCCAAATTGCTTTATGACACATATAAGAAAAATTCAAATAAAGTACATCATTATACATTATATTACATAATGTCACCATTAAATAGCTGCTTTAGGCACACAAAACATAGGCTGAGTACTATTGCAATAAAGCAACAGAAGAAACTTTATTTGAAATGTGTTTGTTAAAACTACTAGAGGTTGTGGAAAAATACATAAAAAAGTCATTAAAAAAAAAATCATATTGCTTGTTACAGGGTCATGTGTCGCAGGGGTTGTGGGTCTGAAAATGCCACGCTACTGTTTATTTGGAGACACTGTGAACACAGCATCCAGGATGGAGACATATGGATTACGTAAGATCATTCATGAAGGATATGCTGACAGCAGATTTGGAAGATATGTCAGAGAAGCATTTTAAATGAAACCCATGTGATTGATCTTACTGCCTTGACCTCAGCACTTTTTTTGACCAGCCTTTAATTATGTAATAGCGGAGACAGACATCCTATTGTTTTACTTTTTCCCCTCTCCAGCACTGAGGATCCATTTGAGCAGTTCCACCAAGTCTCTCCTTGACACTTTCAGGACTTTCCACTGTGAACTGCGAGGTGACATCCACATAAAGGTACAGAGTTTCTGCCACTTTGACATTCACCTCAGAAAGCATCATATTACTTTCATCTCGCCTGTCTTACCACATCACAACAATCTGATTCGCTCAACTGATTCTTTTCACACATATTTATTTTAGGATTGGTGCTTCAAAATTCAAAACAGTGACACACCCATTGTGTAATAAAATGACATCATAACTACAATCAAGGCCGTAAACACTGATATCTGAAAAGTTGTGTATACATGGCAACATAATTTCAGAAAGAGTGGAAATATTTCTTCAGTAACAAGTTACAGCTGGATAGGACCTATAAATAGAGCTCAATAGCCTCCTCTTAACAACAAGTTTTCAAAGCTTCGGTAACTGCTCTCACATCCCTGTTCTTTTCCATTTCAGGGAAAGGGCTGGGTGAGGACATACTGGCTTTTGGGAGAGGACTACTAAACCAGATGTTTTTTTCAATACTTTTTAACATAATGCAAAAAAAATAAATAAATAAAGAGTGTATTACACTATATTTATACTTTGTTTTGTGTGTTTGCAGTATTTTAGTTCAATAAGAACATTTCTAAATACAAAAGGTTGAGGTTGGTTAGGTTTTTCTATATTTTTGTATGTTATATCATATATTTGATGAAAATACAGTAAAACCCCCCAGAAATATCATGAAATATTATTACAAATATATTACATATATTACACATAACTGTTTTCCTTTTTAATGTTAACTCCAGTCTTCAGTATGATCATTTATGATCATAATGTTTCTTGAACACCGAATCATTATTGTCAGTGTTGAAAACAGTTATGCTGCTTCATATTTGTGTGAAAACTGCTATTTTTTCCCCCTCAGGATTCTTTGATGAATTGAATGTTCAAGACATGTCTTTACTGTTACTTTTGACCAAAATGAATGCATCCTTGCAGAATAAAAGTAAAAAAAACAACTTTTGCATATAGGCCTATACAGTATGCATATCAATACCAAAGTGTTTTCATATATTTATCTTTATATTAATCACAAAGTTGATTGGGCACTGTAATGTAATGGAAAATAATAGCCAAAGATCTGATATTTCCGTTTTCAATTATTCAAATATTTATTAGTGTTTGCATTTGAACACCCATTCCACGAAGAATATGCTAATAAATCAATTCTACCACAGGATGTTTTTGTTGGACTGTATTTTGTAATCTGTCACCTATATGGACGCTGCTGAGAGCAGGTCATTACATTAATAGCACTCCCATTCCACAGTTGACCCTTGGTGATTAATTCCCCCATCTGGCTTTTATCCAGTCATCTCTATCTTGCATTGGAGCTTTCACTAAAAGCCTTTAACTGTTTTACCATATTGACAGCAAACCTCTAAAAACTCTAGATTCAGTCTTAAAGGTCTACAAATTGCTATCATTGAAATAGACTGTCCACATCGGCATTACTCCTTTCTGGTAACCTTTGCCCCCTTATCACAAGGGGTCACAGACAGACAATTTTCAGACAAGACATTGCTGTATAGAATTGCCGTGCAACTTGTTGGGGGGAAATAAAAAGGAAATGTTTTCCTTAGTTATGGGAAGTTAATGGGAAACTTATCTGACTTGCAGATAAACGTCTCTAGGTTACGTATGTAACCATGGTTCCCCGAGGGAACGAGACGCTGCGTCGAAGTCGCTTTGGGAACGCCCCTGCGTGACCGCGTTCTGAAGCACGTACGCAGGGGCGTTCCCAAAGCGACTTCGACGCAGCTCGAGTTCCTGAAGGGGAACTTCAATTCAAACACAAACATCTCAGGAGATGAAGGATTAAAACTGTATATTTGTTCAAAGTTTGGGGATTTAAAGATATGTGTTGTTGAAAAGGTAAATTCAGGATTGAAACTGATTAAAGTAAAACATGAACCAAAAAAAAAAAAAAATAAATTTTAAAAATTAACAGTTAGGTTTAGGGGTGGACTTTCATGCATAGTTTCCTTGTAAAAATTTGACATACAAATCACATTGTGCGAATTCATCTGAAATTGCCACTTCATGAAATAGTTACGTATTCTCATGGGATTTATTTATTCTCGTTGATTTTCTCCCTTAGAGTTTCTGATGTTTTACTGAAACCATGCACTAGTATTTGTGCATAGCTTTTGGATATTGGAATGATTTTTCTTACAGAAATTTTTATATGAACACATTCAGTCATGAAAAGATTCCAAAAACAAGCATTTTGACTCGCTCATGAATATTTAATCAAATTCAAATCCCCTGTGAATGCTATCTTTATATAACTTAAAAAGACAAAGACTGTTAATGCTATTGTTAATGTAAAAAACTAAACAGATATAATGCAGAATACTGTATGCATTTAATGTAACACTTTCTATGAAGCTTGCATATAACTGCATTTAACCCCTTCTTAAGCAACCCCATTTTGGCATGGGGACATAAATGACATACCCTGCTCATGAGTCTTGCTGCTCATGAGTCTTTCTGACTAGATACATAACCAACATACAATGTTTCCCCTTCGGGAACTCGAGCTGCGTCGGAAAACGCTAGGGGGAACGCCTTCAGCGATACCAAGCTCTGAATCATATGTGTAATCAGTCGAATCGATGGGCGAGACGTCAGAGGCGGGTGACGTCATGACCAGGAAGCTTTAAAAGCATGTGAGGTGCAGCCGGCGTTAGCTTTTCTGTCATTCAGCAAAGCTCTTTTTTTCCCGATCTCCACACCGAGGTGTCGAGATCGTGGAAGAAACCATTCTCGGCCCGCTTATTCGTCGCCGCCTCTGATTACTATGGAAATGTGGCGGGGTTGAGTGAATGTGGTTACAGAGCGATGCCCCAGGTAGAGCAGACGCTTGCGAGTTATCTGTCACCTGGCGCGGCATCGTCTCTGAAGGCTCCGGTCTTGCCCTCCAAGCCGCTGCGAACCACTTCAGCGCTGGTGGGCAAGGGGTACTTGGCAGCGGGTCAGGCTGGTGCGTGTCTGCACACTATCTCAGTGTTACAGGCGTACCAAGCCGACCTGCTAAAAGAGCTTGACATTTTAGAATTAAGGAGAACCGCTGATTTAGCTCTCTGTGCCACCAAGGAGACCGCCCGTGCTATTGGGCGGTCCATGGCAGCGGAGAGGCATTTATGGTTGACCCTGTCCGATATGAAAGAGAAGGACAGGGTCTGCCTTATGGATGCCCCTCAGTGTCTTCATGTTTTGGATAGTATAGAACATTAGTGCTATATCTTTAGTGCAAATCATATTTCTGACCTACACTGGAGGGCAGCTACAGAAAGGCATGCTGAAGAGATGTTTTCACTGAATCCTTTTAAAAGAAAGGTAAAATAACAAATGTTGGCTTTGAGGTTTGATCACATGAACATTGCTTCTTCTTGTCGGTTTTTGGTTAGTAACTCAAAGGCACCAGTCACTGTGTCAACTACTTCGACTACTGGGGGAAAGGAACCAAAGTCACCGTTTCCTCAGGTAAGATATTGTTGACATTTTCTGTTATTCCATTTTTATAAAATTTTGAAGATCAGGTAAGGTCTTGACACAAATAACATGCAGACTTATTTAAAATTTTTGTCTTTGCTAATAGTGGAAAGGGGACGTCGGTAATCGTAAACAATATCGAGTAAAACTCT
>NW_015650091.1:738030-739534 GCF_001515625.1 Sinocyclocheilus rhinocerous | reverse complement strand
GTCCCCGCCTCTGATTACTATGGAAATGTGGCGGGGTTGAGTGAATGCGGTTACAGAGCGATGCCCCGGGTAGAGCAGACGCTTGCGAGCTATCTGTCACCCGGTGCGGCGTCGTCTCTGAAGGCTCCGGTCTTGCCCTCCAAGTCGCTGCGAACCACTTCAGCGCTGGTGGGCAAGGGGTACTCGGCAGCGGGTCAGGCTGGTGCGTGTCTGCACACTATACAGGCGTAACAGGCGTACCAAGCCGACCTGCTAAAAGAGCTAGATGAAGGCGAGCAAGTTAAAGCAGAAGAACTAAGGAGACCTGTCCGATATGAAAGAGAAGGACAGGGTCTGCCTTATGGATGCCCCGCTTGCGCCTTCTGGTCTGTTCGGCGACGCCGTCAATTCCGTCGTCGACAGATACCAGGAGGCTCGTAAACAGGCGGCGGCATTCCAGCGGTTTCTCCCTCGCCGTTCTATAGCTCTGGGGGCTGCTGGGCGGGAGCAGCCCCAGCCGGGTACCAGCTCCTCATATAGGGAGGTCCAAAAACAGAGCGTTGCCTCTCGCGCTCCCCCGCAGCGGGACCGAGGACGGCGGCGCTCTAAGTCGGGGGTTTCTAAGGTGAGGCCCAATCTGAGGGTCGTGCTTCAGTCGAGGAAGCCCTCAACGAAGCGGTCCTGACAAATTTAAGCCCAGGACTGCTGAGGGCGGCCCCTACTGGGGAAGAGCGGGGTGCACCGCATTACACGGTGTCCGTCTCTCCTCAGCGCCCTCAGGAAATCGTTCTGCCACCCCTGCCAGTGTTCCAGGGCGCAGCGGTCTCCAGCGAGTGTTTCTCTCGGTATTTTCCGCCCGGGAACGTAGCAGAGCTGAGAGCCTCGCCACCTCTTTGGGGGTCTCTCGAGCAGCTAGCTCGGTTGTCTCCTGCCAGTCAGCCGCTTCAGGGAACCCAGCTAGCAGCTCCAAATACACCAGAGGCCAGTCTCGAGAGACTGGTTCCCTTAGTAGATTATTTAGCAGCGTGGAAACTACTGCCAAATGTATCTCGTTAGGTCCTGCAAACTGTAGAGAGGCTATCGCATTCAGTTCGGCACTCCGCCGCTGCCTTTCAAAGGGGTTTTCCTCACATTAGTGGGCCCCGAGCAGGACCCAGTTAACTGCCCGATTGGTACAGTGCTGGAGTTCTTGCAGGCCCGTTTCTCCACGGGGTTAACCCACTCCACCCTGAAGGTCTACGTGGCGGCTATATTTAACCTTGTTTTTATTTAGTAGTCGTGTACAGTGTCCCTTTGCTACGTGTTAATTTTATTATTTTTTTTTTAAACTGCCTTTTAAGACTGATTCTCAAATGTTTTTTTTTTTTTACACATACAATATACACATACAATAATACACACATACAATAACAAATGTAGATTCTACAGCGTATAATACTTCAGCTTCATTCATCGCACCAAAAGATAAACTGCAGTGCTTTACAATTATAGGACAGGAAGAGCTAAATAAACTTATCACTGCATC
>NW_015650091.1:736880-737894 GCF_001515625.1 Sinocyclocheilus rhinocerous | reverse complement strand
CGGTGTGATGAGGCTGAGGCCTCAGGTACGATCTCGTGTCCCTCCTTGGGACCTCGTTGTGGTGCTAGAAGCTCTCTGTAGGCCTCCCTTTGAGCCTATCGCGGAGATATCAGATCGTCTTCTTACGTTAAAGACTGTGTTTCTCTTGGCTATATCTTCTCTAAGCTACCACTAAATATTGTAGAAACTTAATTTGTTGTAAAGTTGCTTTGCAATGATTGTATCATGAAAAGCGCTGTACAAATAAACTTGACTTGACTAGACTTGACTTGACTATAGCGGCCTACCACGCCCCTCTTGATGGTCACTCAGTGGGCAAGGACCCCCTGGTTACATGTTTCCTCCACGGTGTGATGAGGCTGAGGCCTCAGGTACGATCTCGTTTCCCTCCTTGGGACCTCGCTGTGGTGCTAGAAGCTCTCTGTAGGCCTCCCTTTGAGCCTATCGAGGAGATATCAGATCGTCTTCTTACGTTAAAGACTGTGTTTCTCTTGGCTATATCTTCTCTAAAGAGAGTTGGGGATCTGCAGGCCCTTTCTGTGGCTCCTTCCTATCTCGACTTTGCGCCCGGTCTGGCCAAAGCTTTTTTATACCCTCGGGCGGGGTATGTCCCTAAGGTCCCCTCCTCTACACCACGGCCTGTCGTACTCCAGCCTTTTTATCCTCCTCCCTTCAGGGAGCCCGACCAGCAGAGGCTTAATTGTATGTGTCCAGTGCGAGCACTGGACGCTTACGTCCACAGAGCTGCCCGGTGGAGAAAGGCGGACCAACTGCTTGTGTGCTATGGTCCCCCTAAGAGAGGTCATCCTGCTTCCAAGCAGACCCTCAGCCGGTGGATAGTTAATGCCATTACTGTTGCCTATGAGTCCTCTGATCTCCCCTCACCACTGGGGGTCAAGGCTCACTCGACAAGAAGTGTGGCGGCCTCCAAGGCCTTTCTGGCAGGAGTTCCTATGCAGGACATCTGCAACGCTGCAGGATGGTCTACGCCCATCACATTCGTCAGGTTCTATG